>NW_006399757.1:3180210-3181780 GCF_000299155.1 Elephantulus edwardii | reverse complement strand
GATACAGTGTTCACAGCATATGGACTGACATCTTGCCATCCTCATTTCAAAGGAGCATCCTGGCTGCACTTCTCCAAAGACAGATTTGCTTTTTTGCCAATTCATGGTCTAGTCAGTGTTCTTCACTAATACCACAAGTCAAAGAAGGCAATTGCCCTTTCAGTTCTACTTATTTATTGTACAACTTTCACATGAATCAGAAGGTTTGAGCTAAGTATACCTTAGATCTCTAGGTGACATATATGTTTGGTCTGTAGATATCAGCTTTTGCTTTTAAAAAAGGCTCTCCTTTGTTTTCTTTTTGGAATTTCTCATCCTTATAAAGCTAAAATTTAATTGCTTAGAATGTTTTTTATTTCTTTGAGCACTTTGTAATCTGCTGTGAAAGTATGAACACAAATTTTTTTTCTTCCCTCTCTATTATAAAATTAAAGATAACTTGGTTGTTTTTACCCATATTTCTATTAATTCCACTTAACCAAACATGCTTTATTCCTTAGCATTATATCTTATTATTTATGCTATAAAATATTAATTTCTTAGAAAGTCCAGAATATATTTAAGAAGATGATTTGTTTTTCCAGTTATAATTTCTTTAGAAAAACATCTATAAATTAGATTAGACATTACATTTACATACTGGTGAGAAGAAAATGAGAGAAATAAATAATTCTGCTGAAATATGGATATACCCTAAGTTAAACATAAGCTGTGTTGTAAGATTTCAATTATAAATTGATTACCTGGAAATTAGAGGAGGCTTACTCTCCCAAGACATAAGCTATTTGCCTAAGTATTTTCAATTGGTAATTATGAAGCCCCTTTTCCTCTGTGCTATTACTTTTGCTGGATGCCTATTTTCTTGTATACTAATCTTTCATTTCTCATAAATTATTCAGTTTGTTAATGATTAATTCATTTTAAAGCTCTATTACATTGCAGAACTCACAGTCAAGCACAATTTTCCACATTTAACTCCTTCTGCCCCTTGCTAAAAGCCTACTCTTTTTTACAAAACCCAAATCCAGGAAAAATCTAGGTCATCAATTCACCCACAAAGTGGATAGAAGTATATTTTCAATACTTTGGTCTTGAAAGAGAAGCCAAGACTTCCAGTTGTAGTTGTTATTAAGAGGGAAAATAATTACATCCACTTGTAGTCCCCAAATATCGTTCATCCCATGGACCACCAGGAAAACAAAGAGGCCTGTCTTGGAAAGAGTGAAACCAAGTTTTTCCTTGGAGGCAAGGATTTTGAAGTTCCCTGTCACATACTTTGACATGTGGCCAGGAGGACCAGTCCTTGGAGAAGAGCATCACGCTTGGGAGGGTGGAGGGACAGTGCAGGAGAGGAAGAATGCAATGGGTTGACATGGTAACTGGGGCAATGGGATTAGCTGTATCAGACCCAGTGAGATTGGCTCAGGATAATGCAGAGTTCAGAATACATAGGGTTGATATGAGTCACAGGTGACTGTATGGCACATTTAGAGAAACCCAGATACTACAGCCATATTTAAAGAGATTGTGACTTTTTCAGTTAATTGAAGTAGCAGTGTTGTTGTTAGGT
>NW_006399757.1:3178088-3179440 GCF_000299155.1 Elephantulus edwardii | reverse complement strand
TACATCATCCACATAGAGCACGCAGGTTATTTATCAATCTTTTTCTAATCCTGATGCTATATTCTTCTTCATATAGTTCAACTCTTGAATTATGTTCCTAGCATACAAATTGAGCAGTTGTGGAGAAAGGATGCAGATCTTTCCTGATTTTAAGCCATTGGGTTATGAACAAGTTTCACATGAACACAAGTAAATGTTCAGTGATTCCTATTCTCCTCAATATTATTGAAATGTGTTATGATCAAGGCAAACACCTTTAAATAATCAACAAAATGCAAGTGAATATTCTTCTGATATTTTCTGCTTTTAGCCAAGATCCATTAGACATCAGCAATGATACCTCTTGTTCCACAGTCTTGTCATAGTCTTGCTTTAAATTCTTGCATTTCCCTGTCAATGTACTATTTTTACCATCTTTAAATAATTTTCAGTAGTATTTCACTTGTGTGTGATATTAATGA
This sequence comes from Elephantulus edwardii, assembly GCF_000299155.1. NCBI lineage: Eukaryota > Metazoa > Chordata > Mammalia > Macroscelidea > Macroscelididae > Elephantulus > Elephantulus edwardii. The sequence continues at coordinate 3,178,979 of NW_006399757.1, read as the reverse complement.
TATTGTTTAATAATTTCTAATTTCTATTCTTTCATCTTTTGGGGGGAATGGGAAAAAATACTATCTTTTCCAGTCAGTTGACAATGTAGCTGTGTTCCAAATTTCTTGGGGTAGACTTGTGAGCATGTCCAAGGCTGCTGGGGCCTTATTTTTTGCCAATATCTTCAGTGTAGATTGAACTACTTTATTCATTACCATTGATTCATGATTGTATGTTATTTCTGAAATGTTTCTATAACAGTCCATTATTTCTGGTACCCTGATGCTATATAGTCCTTTTTTCCCCCTTTTGTTACTTCCTGCATCATTCAAGACTTTTCCTCATAGAAACTTTCAGTGTTGCAGCTCTAATCTTGAATTTGTTTTTCAGTTCTTTCACCTTGAGAAATATCAAACATGTTCTTCCCTATTTATTTTTTAACTCCAGTTTTTTAAATTTCATTAAAATACCTTACATTGTCTTCTCAAGTTGTCCTTTGAAATGTTCTGTTCAGCTCTTTTACTTCACTGTTTCTTCCCTTTGTTTTTATTGCTCTAGGTTCTAGTGCCATCTGTTATCCATTTTGCCTTTTTCTTTCTTTACTGTCTTTGTATTGATCTTTTGCTTTCTTAATGCATGATGTTACCCCACAACTCAGCTGATCTTCAAGTGCTATTGTTTAAGGCATCAAATTTATTCTTGTTATGATTTTTAAATTCAAGTGGGGTAGACACAAGTTTATAGTTTTGTTCTTGTGGACTTGTTTGCATTTTCTTCAGCTTGAACTTGAACTTGGACATGAGTAATTGATGATCTATTCCATAGTCAGCTCCTGATCTTGTTTTGACTGCTGATATGGAACTTTTCCATTGATTCTTTCCACAGAGATAGTTATGCTAATTCCTTTTTTT
>NW_006399757.1:3116440-3176578 GCF_000299155.1 Elephantulus edwardii | reverse complement strand
AAAAAAGAAAATTGCCATGAATAAATCAACTGATTATACAAAATTCATTCATTTGATATCTAGTCTGATTTCTGTTATCAAGCCTGTATTTTACAATGATGTCTTTTTATTTCCAAGTTTTGCTTTCCCGGTACCAAGTATTATTAATGAATCTTGATTGCATATGTGATCAATTTTAGACAACAAATTAGTAGAAGTTTTCAATTGCTTAATACATATATTTGAATAATAATTGTATTAATAGGTCTTTAGTGTAAGAAGATGGATAATATCCTATCACTCACAGCATTGTATTTCAAGATAGATCTTGAAATGTTCTTTTAGACTATGAATGTAATGATATTCTTCCCCAATTTGTTATTTTCAGCATAATAGGTTATCTGATTGTCTGATTCAAAGCGGTCAAGACCAACTCATCTTAGCTCATGCTGATCTTTTGATGTTCCTTTCACTTTTATAGAACTTTCAAGTTTTTTTAGATTCATGCTTTGTGTATTCCATGTTCCAATTATTTTTTCTTTTTTATTATTATTAATTTTAATGAAAATTTACAGAGACTTTGATTTCCATTCATTCATTGTTGCACTTTTCTCCCTTCCCATCCTTGCCCTCCAGTTCATTCTTCTCTTTGAAAAGTAAAAGAAAAATTCTTTCATTGCTATGCAATCCTTGCCCCCTAGTCTACTCCACTATGTTCTGGTTCGTTCTGGACTCATGTCATGACAATAATGCCTAATCATATATATCTTTTAAATAGTTCTCTTTCTTGTCTGTTTCAATGCAATATACATAGTTTATCCCATCTTTCTCGGTGTCCCCCCAATCCCTATGTCAGTCCCATTTTACAACAGTGGCATTATGCACTATTTGTCCTTTTGTGACTGAGATATTTCACTCAACATAATGTCCTCCAGGGTTATCCATTTTGAATAATATTTCATTAATTCTTGTTTTCCAATGCAGCATAGTGTTCCATTGTGTGAATATATCACAGCTCTTCTATCCATTCGTTTGTTGATGAGCACGTAGGTTGTTTCCAACTCTCTGTTATTGTGAACACATTATTAATGAATATTTGCAGTTGCTTCTAGTCATTTTTTGTGTCTTCCTATCTGAGAGGCTTTACTTCCAATACTATATCTAACAATGTCCCTCTGTTATTCACAGGATTTTTGAAAGCCTACTATTTCAGAAGTGGATTACCAATTCTATTTCTTAGTTTGTCTCAGTCTAGAAGCTCTGTTTAAACCTATCTACCATGAGCGACTCGCTGGTGTTTGAAACACTGAGAACAAAGTTTCCAGCATCACAGCAACCTGGAAATCACCAAGTACAGCAATCTGACAGACAAGAATTGCATGCATCAGGACAAACTAAAAAGAAGCAAGCATATACATACACAAAGTATAAAATAAGAAACAACACACAAGTCACTTCTTTAGTACAAAAAATTGACAGAGAAGTGCAGTACTCATAAAAGCAAACTCTAAAAGAAGTAAGCACACAAATATTAAAACCAAATACGCCCATTTATGGGACTGTTTGCAGGCCAGGAGTGGCACAGTCTGCAGGTTCTGGGAGGAATATTCTGAGAGCTTTTGAAAGAGGGTGGCATGGGCATGGCTGGGGTACAGCTAAGTCTTGGTTGTGGGGAAGGTCTGAGTAGGCAAATGGAGAAGGATAGTGAGGATATAAGAGATGAAGAGAACATTTCCCACAACCCGGTAAGTAGAGTTGTTGAGATGGGCTTCAGGGGGAGACTGGACCTGAAATAGAGAGTAGTAAATGCTGACTTTTCTCTCTCCAATAGTGTTTTTGTACAATGGTAAACAATCCTTGGGTGTAAGCTCTCTGCTTATTACATTGTAATAATGTTCTGCTCACAAGAGGCAAAGCGATAATCTCTAGCTACAGAATTCCATTCATGAAGTGATTTCCATGGAACTCTTACTTCTATATAATATGCTTATGAATCCATAGGCAGACCTCACAATTTAATAATAATAAATAAGTATAACTGAGACATATGATCATATCAAATGCATTCCATGAGAAAGGGTCTTCCTAACATAGATGGGCAGAGTCAACAGAATCTCATTCACCTTGTTGTTGCTGTTGTTATTATGTGCCATTGAGTTGACTTCAATCCATAGTGACCCTATGTCTGAACCCTGCTCCATCTTGAGCCAATTTTACTGTCTCTGACACATCTACTCCCATTACCCCAGTTACTGAGTCAATCCATCTCATCCAGGATCTTCCTCTCTTGAACTAGCCCTCCACCCTTCCAAGAATGACATCTCTCTCCAAGGATAGGTCCCTCCTTTCAAAGTGCCCAAAGTACGTCAGATGGAGCTTCAAAATCCCTGCCTCCAAGGAGCAGCCTTGTTTCTCCCCTCCAGAATGGGCCAGTTCTTAGCAGTCCATAGTTTATTCAGTACTCTTCTCTAGCACCACAGCTCAAAGGCATCAATTCTCCTTCTATCATCCCTATATCATTGTCCAGCTCTCTGATGCATAGCAAGTAATTGCAGAGATCATGGCCTGTATCAGGCACACTTTAGTGTATAGAATGATATAATTGCTCTTCAGTACTCTGGAGAGATCCCTGACAGCAAATTTTCCCAGTGCAATTTATCTTTTGATTTCCTGGTTGCTGTTATTAAGAGTGTTGATTGTGGAGCCAAGCAAGCGGAAGCTGTTAATAATCTCAATTTCTTTTCTGTTTATCGTGATGCTGCCAGGTGGCCCAAGTGGTAAGAATTTTTGTTTTCTTGTTGTTTTAGCTTCAGTACATATTGAAGGCTGCAGTCCTTGAACTTCTGCACTATATGCCTTAGGTCCTCCTCCATATCAGCATACAAAGTTGTGTCTTCTGCATAATGCAGGTTTTTATTGGGTTTTTTGTTGTTGTTTTTTGTTTTGCTTTTGGTTTTTTTCTCCAATCCTCATGCCACATTCCTCTTTTAAGAGCCCAGCCTCCTGATGATCTTATTGGAAAAAAAAATACAAATTGGAAAAAAATATGGAGATAAGATACATCCCTGGCATTCATTTTTCCTGATTTTGAACCATGTCATGTTTCCTTCCTCTGTTCTGACAACAGCCTCCTGGTCCAAGTATAGGTTCCGCACATATACAATCAAGTGTTCTGGTATTCCCATTCTTCTCAGAGTTAGCCATAGTTTCTTGTGGTTCACACAGGCAAATACCTTTGAGTAGTCAATGAAACACAGATTGATATTTGCTTTCAGCTAAGATCTATCTAACACTGGCTATAATGTCTCTAGTATCACTGCCTCTTCTACACCCAACCTACACAGATGGAAGTTCTCTGTTGATGGGCTGTCCCAGGCATTTTGGGATAATTTTCAGCAGGATTTTGCTTGCATGTGACATTAGTAATATTGTTCAATAATTTTCACACTCTGTCTGATCACTTTTTTTAAAAATGGGAATAAATATGGATATCTTCCAGTCAGTTGTCCAGGTGATTGTCCCCCAGATTTCTTGGCAGAATCTGATGAGCATGTCCAGGGCAGTAACTCATTTTCTTCCACTAATACATATGTAAGTTGTTCTTCAAAACCTTACATAGAAGTTAATACATTATTCAAAGGCTATCACTTTTTGTTTTATCTTACTCTAAGCAGAGACAAGACACTATCTTAGTGAACAGATGACTAAAGCAATAAGTCTTTTACTCTCATTTTCATGATTATTGTGATCTTGCTCCCATTCTTCTTTTCATTTTTATATTTTTTAATATTTTTACTGATTTTCATATAATACCTTTGCAGTATGTTTCATTCATATGTATTGTGTTTTATACAATCATACATTTACATTGTTTCATACAATCATTCATATACCTTCTATTTTACATTATTTTTTTATACTTAGGGTGGCATCTACTTCCTAAACAATACGCCTTTGTAAATTCTATGAGCTTTGATGAATGTCAACAGTTGTAGAGGGGCTTCAGGCCTTTTGTTCATAGGGTCACTATGAGTTGTACTTGACTAGAAAGACAATCAACAACAATAACAACAATTTATTGAAAAATTTGAATACTTTGTTTTTCACACTAGAGCCTTCCCTTTTCCCTACTTCACCCACCCATCAAATTGTGCCACCCTATGATTAATACCTCCCCACCCCCACACGTCCTCACCCCTCTGCTTTCACCCTCCATGCCCCCACCTTGAATCCTCATAGTCATTCTACAATAAAGGCTTTATACAATATTTGTCCTTATGAGACTGAGTTAGTTCAGTCAGCATAATGCTCTCCAGTCCCTCCCAAGTTAGATAATAATTTACAAAATCATTGCTCTTCTGTGCTGTGTAGTATTCCATTGTGTGAATGTGCCATAATTTCTCAATCCGTTTGGTTGTGGTTGGACATCTGGGCTGTTTCTAAGTTCTTGTGACGGTGAATAATGCTGGTTGACATTGGTGTACAAGTCTCCATTTTTGCCTCAGTTGTCATTTTCTTAGGGTATATTCCAAACAGTGGAATAACTGTGTCATATGGAATTTCTATGTTCAGCTTTTTGAAGAAGCACCAAGCTGCCTTCCAGAGTGGTTTGTACCTTTGTAAAACCAACAATGTATAAGAGTTCCCATCTTGCCATATCCTGTCCAACGTTTACTACTTGCTGTACTGTTAAACTTTGCCACTGTTACTGAAGTGAGATGGTATCTCATTGTGGTTTTGATTGGCATCTTTCTTATTGACAGTGATTTTGAGCATTTCTTCATATGTCTGTTGGCCATTAGAATATCTTTCTCTGTGAAAAGTCTTTCCATCTATTTTTTTCCCTTTTATAATTGTGTTATCAGTCCTTTCCTTGTGGAGGCCCAGGAGTATTCTGTAAACTTTTGTTATAAGACTCTCATCTGAAGTGGTACTGCCAAATGTTTGTTCCCAGTTGATAGGTTTCTCTGCTGGAAAAGGATTTTATGCACACAGGGATTTAATCTTTAGAAGGCCACATTCACCAATTTTAATCCTTTCAGATTGTGCCTTTCTGTCTGTATTTGGCAGTCTCTTTATACCATAGTTTAGGCTTTCTAAGCTTGATCACAGTTTGTCTCTTATGAACTCTATGGTTTGGGGCTTTACTCCCAGGTCTCTGATTCACTTTGAGTTGATTTTTGTGTATGGTGTGAGATGTGGATCCACTTTCATCTTCCGGCAGGTATAAGTCCAGTTTTGCCAGCACCATTTGTTGAAGAGGTTGTCATTTCCCCATTTGATAGCTTTGATTTCCTTGTTGAATGTAAGTTGACCATAGATAGCTGGGTCTATTTCTGGGTGTTCACATTTGTTCCACTGATCTATGTACCTGTAATTGTACCAATATCATGCTGTTTTGGTTACTACCACTGTGTAGTAGGTTTTGAGGTCAGAGAGAGCTATGATTCTCACTTGATTTTTGTTTCTCAGAAGTATTTTGCTTACTCAGGGTCTCTTGCCTCTCCAAATAAACTTGACAATTTCCCTGTTGATATCCTTGAAAAATGAATTTAGTATCTGGATTGGCTCCCATTCTTTTGTATTTTCTAACAAGTTTTTAAATCTCTGCTAGTGTAAAAACATTTTAAGAAGAGATTGAAAGTAATTACAGTGTATTTTTTTGCCTGGAATATATAATCAATTTCATTTCTTTCCCAAGTAAAACATTCACTGCAGGTTAAATCTTTGAAAGACAACTTGATTATCTGTTCTACAGAACAAGTCAGGATATATCATTCTCAGTCCTCAAGCATAACTTCTTATTATAAAATGTTTATGCCCTAATCATTTTCATATTGAACAGGCATCTGATTAACACATAATGTTTAATGTGTGTGTGTTTTTTCAAAAGCAATCTGAATAGGAAGCATGTAATGTCCTTGGAAGTAAATTGCTGTATTTAGCACCTTTGGTTTAAAACAAAAAAAAAAGAAAACACTTTTTTTTCTCATCTAGAACAACATCATGTCCTGAACACTTTAAATAAAATATACAGCTCCACATTTCAAAACCAAATAAAAAATGTTCTTTTAAAGTAAATTATATAACTTCCTATATAGACTTAGTGTCATGGTTGTCATGGTGCCCTTGAAAAGAAGAAAATTTTTTTAGAAAGTACATTTCTTTCTAGAAAGTCATCTTAAAGGAACCTCACATTAATTAAAAAAAAAATACAAAACCACCACAGGGTATTTTTATGTCTTATTATTTATTTCATTCTTTTTTAAAAATTTATTTTAATGAAAGTTTACAGAGATTTTAGATTTCCATTCATTCATTGTTGCACTTATCTCCCTGCCCACCCCTCCCCCCAATTCACTCTTCTCTTTGAAAAGTAAAAGAAAAATTCTTTCATTTTTAGACAATCCCTCCCCCTAGTTCACTCCACTATGCTGCCTTCATTCTGGACTCCTGTAATAACAGTAATACCTGATTTTATATCCCTTTTAAACAGTCCTCCCCCTCATCTCTTTCAATGCAGTATACATTATTTATCCCCTCTTTCTCAGTCTCCCCCCAACCCCTATGCCAGTCCTCTTTATAGCAGTCGCACTATGTAGTATTGGTCTTTTTGTGACTGAGATATTTCACTCCGCATGATGTCATCCAGGGTCATCAATTTTGTATATTTCATGAGTTCCCTTTTTTCAATGTAGCATAGTATTCCATTGTGTGAATATACTAGAGCTTTTCTATTCATTCGTTTGTTGATGAGCACTTGGGTTGTTTCCAACTCTTTGCTATTGTGAACAAAGCCACAATAAATATAGCTGTGCCTATATCTGCTTTGGTGGCAGTTATGATTTCTTTAGGGTATATTCTGAGTAGTGGAATTGCTGGGTCAAATGATATTTATATATCCAACTTTTTGACAAAGCTCCATACAGCCTTCCATAGTGGTAGCACCATTTTACACTCCCACCAACAGTGAATAAGGGTTCCAGTTTCTGTGCAACCTTGCCAGCATTTGTTGTTTGCTGTTCCGTTTAGTTTTGCTATTTTTACTGGGGTGAGATGACATGTTCAAAATCCCTAGCTCTAAAAGAGATGTAAATCAGAGTTTTTAACATACTCAATTTCTTTCGTAAAAGTGTAAATAGAGGCTTCTAAGTGAAAATGTAACGTATGTAACCTGCATTTCCCAAACTCCTCTGGCTAAACTGGAACAGTAGTGTTAGTGATTGATCTCTGTACTTCTGTACAACTGGAAACCAACCCTCATCCTTTACTTCCGATTTGCTCTTTTGAGTTGCTCTTGAAACGAAAGGTCAAGAACTCCCAGACACTGTTAAGGCAGATGAGGCACAGAATTAGTGAGTTGATGGACAAATTCCTTAATGCTAATCTATTAGAAGAATGATGAGGTAAAAGGAAGGAAAATTAAGAAGTCATAGAAAAAATTCCTTATTTTATAAAAACACTCTCAACCAAAAAGAGTCCTGGTCCAGACAGCTTCACTAGTGAATTCTATCAGACATTCAGAGAAAAGTCGACACTAATTCTACTCAAACTAGTATACAGAAAAATTATTAAGTACTTCCAAATTCACTCTATGAAGCATGTATAACCCTAATGCCAAATCCAAGCAAAGATACAACTAGAAAGAAAACTGTAGATCAGTGTTCCTTAAAAATATAGATGCAAAATTTCCCAACAAGATCATAGCAAGTAAAATCCAACAACATGTAAAACAATAATTCAATACCATCAAGTAGATTCATACTAGGTGTGAAAGTATTTCTCAACATAAACAATCAGTGTAAATTACACTGACTGAAAAGAATCAGTGTAATTCATTCTAACAATTAATCAAAGGAAAAGAATGATGTGATAATCCCAATTGATGCAGAAAATGTGTCTGACAAAATTCAACATACTTTTCTGATAAGTGTTAATAACAATATAGATTAGAAGGGAATCTCTCAACATGTTTAGAAGCTAATATAAAAAAACTAAGAGACAATATTACTCTCAATGGAGAGAAACTGAGAATTGGGCATCAGATCAGGATGCCCTTTATGACCCCACCAGCCTAATGGGAGAGGTATTACTCTGCCAATCCAGAGGCACACAATTCGAATCTACAGCTGCTTCTCAGGAGAAAGTTCAGCAGTTTCCTCCCATGTGATATTCAGCCTCTGAAAACCTATTGGAGGGTAAGATATTAATCTATTCTTACTCAATGGCACATAACAACAACAACAAAAGCAATTCAATATTATTCTGAATTGTACTGAAACTCCTCATCAGAGCAATAAGGCAAAAAAAAGGAAATAAAAGGCATCCAAATAATAAGCAAAGAACAAATACAACTATCTCTATTCACAGATGATATGATCTTACATGTAGAAAATCCAAGATTTAAGAGGAAAATTACTAGGTCTAATTGAATGATTTCACAAAGTGGCAAGACACAACATCAACATACAAAATTGTGGTATTCCTCTAGAGTCTTGTGAATTCTGAAAATGAGGTAAGTAAGTCAGTGCTATTGGAAATGCTTAGGAAATAAATCTGACCAAAGATACAAAACACCTATTAAAAAAACGGAAGGAAAGTATAAAATACTGCTGCAAGAAACAAAGACACCTACAGAAAAGAAAGAATGTACTATGTTCATCAATTGGAAGATGAAGCACTGTGAAAATGTCAATACTACCAAAAGTGATCTACACATAAGCTGCACTCTTAATCTAGATCCCATAATAACTCTTTAAAGAAATGGAAAAAAGTTATCACCAAATTTATATAGAAAAAAAAAGAAAACTCAGAGAAACAAAGGTATACTGAAGAAGGAAAACAAAATAGGAGGCCTTATACTTCCTGATCCGAAACCTTTAAACAGTCATTGTAATACAAACAGCATGATGCTGGCATAACAACCAGAGAAACAGAATTGAAAGCCCAGAAGTAAATCTATCCACCTGTTACATGATTTTCCACTTTATCAATCTTCAAGGTTAAAAAAACTAAAACCAATTGGAAGTTATATAAGGTTTTCCCCATTTTTTTTTCCTGAAGATCCATTCTTCACCTTTTTAATACTTTAGAAGCTTATTTGTAATGGTTTCATCAGGGATTTCTATTAATATATGTAACCTACATTTCCCCAAACTCCTTTGGTTAAACTGAGAGTAGAGTTAGTGACTGATCTCTATACTTTTGTACAACTGGAAACCAACCCTTATCCTTTACTTTCTATTGTTCTTGTTTACCATCGAGTGAGATCAACCAACCCACAGTTGACCCTCCAGCAGATTTTAGAGGCTATAAATCAATCTACAATTGAGAGACTATCTTTCTTCTCTGGAGCAGCTGGTGGATTTCAACTGTGTACCTTTTTGTTGGCAACACAATTCCTGTCAGCAGTCACAATATAATGGGGACTAATTGGAGCTCTGGTGGCCTGGTGGCACTGTGAAACTGTGCTACAATCCCAAAGGTATGTGGTTTGAATCCACCAGATGCTCCGCTGGAGAAGAAGCATGCACTCTCCTCCTGTGTCAATAGGATCCAATTTAACAGTACACAGTAACAATAACAAATAAAGAAAAAGAATTAAAAATAAAAAACCCATAACTGGGACTAATCAATGTAAGTCAATTGTTTCTCTATGTTTACCACTTTTTCATCCTGCTTTCCTATCCTTTTGTGCCTTTATCGAGAGCTAATTCAGAAATGCCATCAATTTCTTATGTACAAGTTCAAATAGAAGCTGAAGAAAATTAAAACAAGTCCATGAGAACCAAAATATGACCAGTGTATTCCAACTGAATTTAAAAACCATTATGAATAGATTTGGTGCATTGAACACTACTGAAGACCAGATTTGTTGTGAAATGCCATCAAAGATAACAATGCTTGAAGAAAACAAAAAATCACAGCAAAGACAAGAAAGAAACAAAAGGCTAAACAGATGTCAGAAAAGACTGAGAAATTTTCACTAGAACAGAGAGAGGCCAAAACAAAGGAAGGAAATGTTGAAGTAAGAGAATTGAACACAAAATTTCAAAGGGAAACTCAAGAAGACAAAGTATACTGAACTGTACAAAGAGCCAGAATTAGAAATCCAAATGGGAAGAAAATCCTTGGAATTCCTTAAACTGAAAGAACTGAAGAACAAATTTAAGTCTCAAAATATTGAAGGTTAGATTGGGCAAAATCTTTTATGATCTAGAAAGCATCAAGAGAAGATGGAAAGAATACATGTCACTGTATCAAAAAGAATTGGTCAACAGTGAACCATTTCAGAAAGTAGCACATGATAAAGAACCAATGATAAAGAAGGAAGAAATTCAAGCTATACTAAAGGCTAAAATAAGTCCCCAGGAATTGATAGAATACCAACAGAGGTGTTTCAACAAACAGATGCAGCCCTTAATATGCTCCCTAGTCTTTAAAAAAATAACAAAACAAACAAAAAAAACAATGACGTTCTCTTGTCCAACTGACTGAAAGTGATCTATATTTGTTCCAATTAAGGAAAAAAAAATATTCAATAGGCCTTGGGAATTATCTAACAATATCATAATATTTTAAGCAAGTAAAACCTAACTAAAAATTATTCCAAAATGTCTAGACTAGTATATTGACAGAAAACTACCAGAAATTCAAGCTGGATTTGGAAAAGGCTATAGAATGAAGAATTCTATCTTCTGCATTCTGCTATTCTGATAGCAGATGGATCTTGGCTAAAGCAGAGAATCTCAGAAAGATGTCCATGTATGTTTTACATAAACATGTACGTTTATGCATAAGCATTTTTTTGTGGAACATAAAAAACTATCAATAACATTGAGAAGAATGAATGAGAATCACAGAACATTTAATTGTGCTCATATGAAAACAATACATAGCCTAAGAAGCAGTTCTCCAAACACAAGGGAATTCTGCATGGTTTAATGTCAGTAAAGATGTGTGTCCATGTTGTATCTGTTTTCCATACTCATTCAATCTCTATGCTGGGCAAATCATTCTAGAAGCTGTCAAAAATAAAGAGGAATGTGTCATCAGGACTGGAGGAAGACTCATCAACAATGGTGTGTTATATAGTTGACACAACCATGATACAGAAAGTGAAGACTTGAATCCCTTGCTTCAGAAGGACAAAGACTACAACCTTCACTATGGATTACATATCAATTTCAAGAAAACAAAAATTCTCACCACTGGACTAATAGACAACATCATGATCAATAGAGAAAAGATTGACGTTGCCAATAATTTAATTTTACTTGTATTCACAATCAAAACCCACGGCAGCAGTAGTAAAAAAAAAATAAAAAAACATGTTACATCGGGAAAAGCTACTGTCAGTGACCTCTTGAAAGTGCTGGAGAATCAGTTTAAAGACTACAGTACACCACCTATCCCAAGCCTAGTATTTTTAATTGCTTCCCACAGGTCTGAAGTTGGGCAATAAATAAAGAAGACTGTAGAAAATCAATGCCTTTGAATTGTGGTTTTGATAAGAAGTATTTAATATCCTACGAACTGCCTAAAGAATAAACAAATCTGTTTCCAATAAGTGCAACCAGAGTGGTCCTACGAGGCACAAACGGTAAACTTTCATTCTCTCTCATTTTTTTTAACATATTGTCAGGAGGAACTGTCCATGAAAAAAATACATAATTCTGGGAAAGGTAGATGGTCAGAAAAAGAGAGAAAGATCTTCAACAAGACAGACTGACACAGTACCTCTAGTCATGGGCTAGCTCATGGCCGAGATCATGAGGATGGTACCAGAGAGGCAAGGTTCAGATCTGTTCACAGGGGAGCTGTGGGTTGTATGTAGTCTTGTTGATGGCACCTAACATAGAATGTTTCTGTTCTTCCTATGAATTAGTATCAATCTGAGGTCCTGGTGAGATTTGATAATGAAAGTCATTAAAAAGTTAGTTATAAAAAAAAGTTATTAAGTCTAGAAGCCAACCAAGTCTTATTGGACTGAAGCTATATTAACTCCTTTGGGTAGAAAATATTTTTACTATTCAATCTGTGCAATGACTTCAGAAAGATTTGAAGACTTTCATAATCTGTATCTTGAACAAATAACTCAAGAAACTAGACAATTTCAAGAATAATGTGTCGTCAGGACTGGAAGAAGACTCATTAACAACCCATGATATGCAGACGATGCAATTATGTCTGCAGAAAGCAAAAACTTGAAACATTTACTGATAAAAGTTCAAAGACTATAACTTTCATTATGGATCACACCTCAACTTCAAGAAAACAGGTTTTCACAACTGGAACAATAATGATTTCACTTTTCCTGGGTCCACATGGTTATGAAAGTAGCAGTGACGAAATCCAGAAAGGTATTACAATAGATAAAGGGCCTCTTTGAAGTGTTAAAGAGCAAAGTGTCACTTTAAAGACTAAAGTGTTCCTGGCCCAGACCATTGCATTTCCCACTGCATTATTTGCATGTGAAAGCTGGACAACGAATAAAGAAAATAAAAGAATTGATGCCTTTGAATTATGATGTTGGTGAAGAATATTGAATGCCAATCTGCCAAAAGATTGACCAAATTTACCTTGGAAAAAGTGCAACCACTGTGTTCCTCAAATGCAGGAATGAAAAGACTTATCACACACGTTCGGGGCATGTTATCAGAAAAGGCCAATCCAAAGAAAGACATCATAGTAGGAAATCTGAAAGGCATCAAAAAAGAGGAAGACTCTCAAGGAGATGGATTAACACAGTGCCTCCGACAATGGGTTTATTCACAACAGATTATTGAGACAGCCTGGGATTGGGCAGTGTGTGTTTTGTTGAACAGAACACGAGTTGCTGTCAGGACTGACTTAACAGACCTTGTAACAAAACTATACAACAATTTTTTTTTAAATTTATTATTCATTTCAATGAAAATCTACAGACAGTTTGGATTTCCATTCATTCATTGTTGTACTTTTCTCCCCTCCCAAATCTTCTACCTAGTACAATACCCTCCTGGAAAAGTGAAAGAAAAATTCTTTCATTGCTTTACAATCCCTCCCCCCAGGTCTACTCCACTATGCAGCCTTCACTCTGGACTCCTGTCATGACAAAAAAATATGTAATAACATATCATTTTTAAAAACTTTCTCCCTCATCTGTTTTAATGCAGTACACATTATTAAACCCATCTTTCTCAGTCTTCCCCCAGACCTGAGGTCAGTCCTGTTTTACAACAGTGGAACCCTGCAGTATTTGTCCTTTTCTGACTGAGATACTTCACTCAGCATAATATCCTCCAGGGTCACCCATTTTGAACAATAATATTGCATGAGTTCTTTGTTTTTCAATGCAGTGTAGTATTCCCTTGTGTGAATATACCACAGCTTCTCTATACATTTGTTTGTTGATGGGCACTTAGGTTTTTTCCAACTCCTTGCTATTGTGAACAAAGCCGCAATAAACATGGGTGTGCATATATCTGCTTGGATGTCAGTGATGGTCTCTTTTGGGTATATATTCCCAGTAGTGGAATTGCTGGGTCAAATGGTATCTCTATTTGCGACTTTTTGAGAAAGTGCCATACTGCTTTCCACAGTGGTTGTCCCATTTTACACTCCCACCAACAGTGAATAAGGTTTCCAGTTTCTCCACAACCTGCCAGCATTTGTTGCTTGCTGTTCTGTTAAATTTTGCTATTCTGACTGGAGTGAGATGATCGCTCATAGTTGTTTTGATTTGCATCTCTCTTAGAGCTAGGGATTTTGAACATTTCTTCATGTGCTTATACAACAATTTTTATAGAGACTTCATTCCATTCCCAGCATCCAGGCTCTGCTACACATAGCATTCTAAGGCTGTTAACACGTCAGTCATTACCCCAAATGAATAGATTTTCAAATGAAAACTTGTACTTTCTACTTTCCAACATTAGTAACTCTGTGTTTGTGCCTGATATGTTTTACACACCTTGGGCATGTTGCTAGGAGAGGCTATTTGTTGGAGAGGGACATCATGCTTGGGATGGTGGAAGGTCAGTGAAAGACAGGAAGACCCTCAACAAAATGGACTAACACAGTGACTGCTGCTCTAGGCTCTAGTCTGTCAGAAGTTGTGAGGATGGCTCAGGATAGGACAGGTGTCAGATCAGTTATTCATGGAGTCGTTATGGGTTGCACATGACTCGATGGCACCTAACAACAAATACACCACATCCTGGGTGGTATAGTTAATGTTGCAAACTGCAAGGTTATAGGCTGAGATCCACAAGACTCACAAGAGGAGAAAGTTCTGGCAATCTACTTCCCCCAAATCAGCCACTATGAAGCCTATGAACTCTGATACATGGAAGGTCACTATGAGTCAACATTTTTCTAAAAGCGCCTGGCCAACCCTACCATATTTGCAACTCTCCTCTCCTCTAAGACCCTACAGAGAGATATTTCATCCATGTTGCAGGCACTTGGAGAGACAATGTTCCTCCCAGGTGTCTTTCTCTGCATTTGCCAGCACTTTTCTGTGGCTCGCCCTCTTGTATGGCATTTCTGACACTGTATCTGTGGGAATACATTCTAATACCTTGCACAGAGAAACCCAAGTGCAAAAACCTTGAGTTCAAACTATATCCCTCCCAACCATGGTTTCCAGGATAGCTGGTTACTTTAAGAGAAATGCATCTTTCCTTTCTCAGAGTCCCATTCTTGCCACAATCAAAAAGCCAGTCTTGAGTCATCAGTGTGGTTTCTCCTCATCACCCTGCCTCCATGTCTCTTTGGAGTCACTTGTATTTGTTCTTCTCTATTCCAAGGTATTACTGTGCACTTGTTACCTCTTGAGACAAACCACAGGGACACAATAAGCTTCGGTTAGTGGCTCCCTTAGTTGTGACAAGATGCTGTAGTGTTTGCTCCCTATGTCTCTGCCTATGTTAAAGATTCAGTTGAGCAGGACAAGCTGACACGAAGGGGTCCTACAATCTGTACATCTGAGAAAACCCATTTTAAGGACATCAATCTCTTTGTAGGTGTGGGTATGAATCTAAAATAAGTGAAGATACAGATTTCTCTTTCAGCATGTTGTTGTGTACTGTTAAATTGGAATTGACTCATAGCTGAGCCTTGAGTGAGATTTCAGAGGCATTAAATCACATGGGAGGAGATTGCTCATCTTTTTCCCATCAGCAGTTGATGGATTCAAACCATGTACCTTTGGTTTGGCAAGGCAATTCCTTACCACTAAGCCAATAGAGATTGTCTAAAACTACAGAAAAAAATAAAATAAGAAATCAAATCATTTATTTTAAGTAAAAATGGTCAAGGATTACTTATTGATGTCTGGTTCATCATTCCGCTTCAGCGGCTTCAGAAAAGGTGACAGAGTGGCATGTACAGAGTGAGAAAAGCTCTCCTTGTCTTCTAGTTGGAACCAGCTTGGAAGCAACTCACAGTTGATCCTTTACAGGTTTCCAAAACTATAAATAGCATGGGAGAGAATTGCTCATCTTTCTTCAGCAGAGACACTGGTGGATTGGAACCACCGCAAGAGCATGGAATTTTCTGTTGTGAATACTGTAGAAAGTAAACCTGAGCTATTAGGAAGCAACAGGGACAATACTCAGAATTACTAGGAATTACTACAATTACTAGGAATCACTGCCATATATCTACATTTTCAGTACAAACTTTCACATATTAGATCAAGAGCTGAATTCTAGCCTTCTCAGGTTTTTGTCTAAGTGATGCTTTTCAATGGACTAAATACAACTAGCCCCCTAGACCCTAGATCCTTCTGCATTTTAAAGAAGTATTTGCTCCACGTGAAGAACATGTAAGCATTGCTCCTCGTCGTGGTCTTCCCTAGGAGCTTGAGCTCACTGAGGCAAGTTATATCTTTAAAAAGAACCCAAGAAATAATCCCTAGAAGAAGCAGGTGATTTAATTTTAGTCTCTCATTAGTAAAAACGGCAACATCTCAAAAGAGGAACTTCTTGCCACTCAGAAAGAAATGTAAAAATAGACCCCATTTGAAAAGATGATGTGGTTTATTAATTGTGCTGTTCACTTTCTCTTGCTCTACAAACTGTTCTTATGTCAAATGCCACCCCCACATCCAAATGAAATTAATTGCTAATGGCAGCTAGTGAGGTCACACAGAAGCCCTTCTGAGCTGCCAGCCCGGGAACCTGGCTTCAATACACAAAATAAGCAATCTCTTCCTTCCCAACAAAGATGCTGGTAATCTCAAGGGTAACCTGCCAATAATCCTCCCATTTCTCTGAGCACTGGTCTGGGAAAGTGTGATTTATTGATCCTCTCATTTGGTCTTGTTATCTTGAAAAGACAGGTGTGATAGTCATATTTAATATCCTGTAAGGGAAAGGTCCTGGCCAGAGTCAGCCTGGGGTGAGGGATGGGGGGAATTGGCCTATATATGATTTAAAGTAAGTCTAAATACTGCATTGAAACAGATGAGGGAGAAAACTGTTTAAAAGGAATATATGATTAGGTATTATTGTCATGACAGGAGTCCAGAATGAAGGCTCCTTAGTGGAGTGGACTTGGGAGGAAGGATTGTATAACAATGTAAAAAATTTTCCTTATACTTTTCAAGGAGAAGAGTGAACTGGGGGTGAGGGGAGTGGGCAGGGGAAAAAAATGCAACAATGAATGAATGAAAATCCAAAGTCTCTGTAAACTTTCATTAAAATTGATTTTAAAAAGGCACTGCTTTTGTTGTTCAGCCCCATTTGTTTCTCTATTCCTGGAATTCGTAATAAAATATCAGGAAGTTCATTTCACCAATGTTATCTCTCTTTGAGAAATCTCTGGATGAAGAAAATGGTTAACTGATGGAGCTTCTAATTGAAGTGGTAGAGATCTGAGTCTACTCAGAGGTACCACAGAAGAAAGGCCTGGTAATTTGCTTCCAAAAAATTCTTATGGAGCACAGCTCTACACTGACACCTATTGCTGTTGCTATGGGCCATCGAGTTGCTTGCAACTCATAGTGACTCAAACCCTGCTATATCCTGTGTCAACCTCACTATCTCCAACACACCTACTCCCATTACCCCAATCACTGAATCGATCATCTCACTGAGGGTCTTCCTCTCCTGTGCTGTCCCTCCACTGTCCCAAACATGATGTCCCTCTCCAAGGACTGATCTTTGTCTTCTTGAAATTGAGCTTCAATCCTTATTGAAGGCTCCAGTCCTTGATCTTCTGCAGCAACCACTCCAGGTCCTCCTCAGTTTCAGCAACAGGATTGTGTCATCTGAATAATGCAGGTTGTTGGTGATGCTTCCTCCAATCTTGAAGTCACATTCCTCTTCATATAGCCCGGTGTCCTGGATGATCTGTTCTGCATACAGATTAAAAAGGTATGGAGACAGATTATATCCCTGGTGGACACCGTTCCCAATTTTGGACCACCCAGTGTCTCCTTGTTCTGTTCTGATGACTGTCTCTTGGTTCAAGTATAGGTTTTGCATAAGCACAATCAAATGCTCTGGGATTCTCATTCTTCTCAGAGTCAGGCCGTGTGTTGATTGTGGAACAGATCACCAACTATACGTATGCAAGTTCAAGCTGAAGCTGAAGAAAATAAAATCAAATCCACAGGTATTAAAATTTGGCCTTAAGTCTATCCAAGTCAAATTTCAAGACCATCTCAGGATTAGATTTCAGGCCTTGAACACGAATGAGTGAAGACCAAATGAGCTGTGAGAGGATATCAAGAATATCATCCATGAAGGATGCAAAAGGTCATTACATAGGTGGAAGAGGAAGAAAAGACCAAGATGGATGGCAAATGAGACTGTGAATATAGTGTTAGAGCACCAAGAAGCCAACACTAAAGGGAGAAATCAAGAAATTAAAGAGCTGAACAGAAAATTTCAAAGGGCATCTTGGGATGATAAAGCAAGGTATTATAATGAAATGTGCAAAGAGCTGGAGTCAGAAAATAAAAGAACCCAAACTTGCTCAGCATTTCTTAAGCTGAAGGAATTGAAAAACAAATTCAAGCCATGAGTGGCAATACTTAAGGATGATTTGGGCAGAATGTTAAATGATCCATGAAGCATTAAAAGAAGATGGAAGGTGTATACAGAGTTACTGTATCAGAAGGAGTTGGCTGACACAGAAGAATTTAATGAAACAACTTATGAGCAAAAGCCTGTGGTGATGAGGGAGAAAGTTCAACCTGCTCTGAAAGAATTGGTAAAAAACAAGGCTCCAGGAGTTGACGGCATACCAAATTGACATATTTCAACAAACAGATGCTCCCTGGATGTGCTCACTAAGTTGTGCCAAGAAATCTGGAGGATAGCTACCTGGCCAACTGACTGGAAGAGACTGACATTTGTTCTTATTCCAAAGAAGGGTGACTCTACAGAGTGCCGAAATTATAAAACGATATCATTAATATCATGCAAGCAAGATTCTGCTGAAAATTATCCAAAAAAATGACTGGAGTAATATGTCAACAGAGAACTTCCAGATGTGCTGCTGGGTTTAGAAGAGGTCATGGTACTAGAAATAGTATAGCTAGTGGTAAGTGGATCTTGGCAGAAAGCAGAGAGCACCAGAGGAATGCCTATCTGTGCTTCATTGACTATGCAAAGGCTTTTGACTGTGTGGATCCCACCAAACAGTGGTTGACACATATTAGGTCACCATAAACTGTAATTGACTCCACAGCAACTAGTTTTACCTCCCTTGTTGTTTTGTTAGCTGTGGCAGTCACCAGGTCAATCTATCTGGTTGAGGGGCTTCTTCCTCTCCTTCACTGATCCTCTGCCTTTCTCAGCATCATGTTCCTCTCCAAGGAATAGCTTCAAGCTTTATCATCTTTACTTCCAAATAACACTCTTGCTGCACCCTATCCAAGATGTCTTTGTTCATTCTTTTGGGTGTCCATGGATGTTCAGCACTCTTCTCCAGCACCACAACTCAAAACCATCAACTCTTCTTCTGTTATCCTTATTTATTGGCCACTTCTCAAGTGCATAGCAAGTGATTGGAAAGACCACAGCCTGGATCAGACACACCTTGTTGTTGATGTTTTGTGCCATCTAGTCACTTGAAACTCATAGCAACCCTATGTACAACAGCCCTAAACCCTGCTCTAACCTGTGCCAGTCGCACTGCCTCTGACACACCCATCCTGATTACCCCAGTCACTGAATCAATCCACCTCATTGAGGGTCTTCCCCTCCTGTGCTGTCCCTCCACCCTCCCAAACATGATGTCCCTCTCCAAGGACCAGTCCCTCCTTACAACATGTCCAAAATATGTCAGACAAGGCCCCAGAATCCTTGCCTCCAAGAAGCAGCCAGGTTTAACCCTTTCCGGGATGAATCTATTCGTTTTCTTAGCAGTCCATGGTACACTCAATACTCTTCTCCAGCACCACAACTCAGAGGCATGATTTCTCCCTAGTCATTGTCCAACTCTGATGCATAACAAGTGATTAAAAAGACCATGGCCTGTATCAGACACACCTTGGTCTCTAGAGTGACACCATTGATCTTCAGTACTTTGAAGAGGTCCCTAACAGCAGACTTTTCCACTGCAATATACCTTTAAATTTCCTGGCTGCTGTTGCCAAGAGTGTTGACTGTGGAGCCAAGTAGACTAAAGTTGTTAACAATCTTTTCAAAACCTTATCTCTTAGGTAGAAGAAAAGATGGTGGGAGGTAGGTGGTATTAATATCAACCATGTTGTGGCTTAAATGTTGTTGGAAAAGCACTCAGAAAAGGATATATATCACTTTTGTCAGAATCCCCAGCATTCCTTCTCTTTTGTACGCTTCACAAATATTAAGCATTTCCACTGCTAGAATGTTTAATTTATCTGGATCTACACAGATGATGCAATCTTGCTCTCTGAAACTCAGGAGGACTTTAAGTTCTTGACTTTAAGATCAAGATCCCTCCTTGGAGAGGAACAGCTCCATCTTTCAAACTTAGAACACGTTGTTAGGAGGGGCCAGACAGGAGTATATCATGCTTCGAAGGGTAGAGGCTCGGTGCATGAAAGAAAGACCCTGGATGAAATGGATTGATACAGTGACTATTGCAATGAGGTCAAGTGTGTTAGAAATGGTGAGGTTTGCTCAGGATGTGTCAAGGTTCAGAGTTGTCCCTAGAGTCGCTATGAGTAGTAGTCAACTCAATGACACATAACAGCAATCTATAAATGTATCTGCAAGAATTTAAGGAATGAGTGGCAAAAAGAAGAGGCTATAACAGTAGTTAGACAGACAGGTTCTAGAGTCCATTCTCTAAGTTTAATCTTTGCCTAGCGGTATGACTTTAATAACCTCATTTAGACTAAAATCTGACATGTAGAAAATAGCAAAACCTATCTCACAGGGCCACCACTTTTCTGTCAGTTAGCTCTACTCTGTGGACTTGCCCGTTGATGTGATGCAAGAAGCCATGTCTCTAGTATTTCAAATACCAGCAGGATCATCCAGGGTGGCCAGGTTTCAGTGGCACATCAAGACTAAGAAGCTGGATTAGCCATCCACTTCTGAAATAACAAGTCTGAAAACTCTACAGACAATAGAAGAATCTAAATCATCAAAGACTACAGTCTTCAATATTAATTTACATGTCACTGTCAAGAAAACAAGAATCTGCTCTCAGCACGTGTGTGCCTCCTTGCCTCAAGGGATCTTTCCATCATTCTGTTGGAAGATGCCAAAGCCTATGTGGCATGGCCAGTGCAGGAGCATCTTTCAGCCACCTCTTCCCCAGCATCTGCTAAAGGCTGCGGTTCAACTCAGGTGCAGTCACACCCGTGATAGTGACAGAACCACTGCCAGCCAGATTGAAGGGCTGCAGTTTCAAGTGTGGCCTGGACCACAATCCTACCCAGAGCAATAGACTCCTGACTTCGCTGCCTAGAGGCGACACTGCTCTGCCACCTGGAGACTGCCCAGCTGCCACTCATTGTCCAGCACAAGGAGCACCAATATCATGATGACACAACCTTGAAGCGTTTGCTGCAGAAGGTCAAGGACTGCATTCTTCAACACTGATTGAAGCTCAACATGAAGAAAGCAAAGAATCTCACCAGGAGCTAATTGGCAGCACCATGATAGATGGAGAAGAGATTGAGGTTGTTAACAAATTCTGCTTGCTCAGATCCACTATCAACACACATGGCACTGACAGTCAGGAAGTCAAAAGACAAATTGCATTAGGAAAGTCTACTATCAGGGATCTCTTCAGAGTGTTGAAATGCATAGATGTCAATCTAGAGACTAGGGGGTGCCTGATCTAGGCCACAGTCTTTGCAATTCCTTCCTTTGCATCAGAGAGCTGGGCAATGACTTTAGGATGATGAAGAAATTGATGCCTTTGAGTTGTGGTGCTGAAGAAGAGTATTGTACAAACCATGGACTGACAAGGTCAGCCAAATTTGTCCTGGAGAAGGTGAAACCCGCTAGCTCTCTGAATGCAAGGATTTTGAAGCTCCATCTCACATACTTTGGACATATTGCCAGGAGGAACCAGTCCTTGGAGAAGGATATCATGCCTGGGACGGTGGAGGGACAGGAGAGTAAGACCCTGCATTAGATGGATTGACACAGTGACTGGGGTAATCAGAACAGGTGTGTCAGTGACAGTAAAACTGGCTCAAGATAAGACAGGTTTCAGAGCTATTGCGCATAGGGTTGCTCTGAGTCACAAGTTACTAGACAGCATGTGACAACAACAAACTCCCTCTACATAAAATAAGGAAAGAATTGAGTGATATCTTTCTATGAAACGCTAGCTTGGTTGAGATGTGAATGCCTAATGTCTGGATGAATGTTAAAACCAATCTGGAGGAATGTCCTGCCATTGGAATCTGTGTAATTTCCAGTTTCTCATAATAAAACACGTTTTAATAAAATCAAAACAAAACAAAACAAACAAGAATCCTCACCACTGGCCTAACAGGCAACATCATGATCAATAGAGAAACGACTGTAGTTGTCAATAATTTCATTTTATTTGGATCCACAATTAACACCCATGGTGTAGCAGTTAAGAAATTTTTTAAAAATGTGTTGCATTGGGGAAATCTGCTGTCAAGGACCTCTCTAAAGCTCCAAAGGAGAAAGGATGCCGGTATAAAGACTAAGATGTGCCTGTTCTACATCATGGTATTACAATTGCTTCTATGCATCTGAACATTGGTCAACAAATAAGGATGGCAAACAAACAAAAAAAATCAATGCTTTTGCACTGTGGTGTTGTCAAAGAGTGCTGAACATCCCATGGACTACCCGAAGAACAAATAAATCTGTGAAGTAAATGTCACCAGAGTGTTCCTTAGCGGCAGGGATGGTGAAACATCATCTCTAACTTCAGACATATTTTCAGGAAGAAGCAGTATTGGAGAAAGACAGCATGCTGGGAAATGTAGATGGTCAATCAGTGAAAGAGAGGAAGAGCCTCAATGTGGTAGATTGATACAGTGACTAGCACTGTGGGATTGAGCAGGACAGAGATCATGAGATGTCCAGGATTAAGCAAAGTTCAGATATGTTGTTCATGGGTCACTATGAGTCATCGTTGATTTGATGGTATCTGACAACACCTCATAGGGAAGTGAGCTCTGGTGGCCTAGTGCTTTAAGGAGTTATACTGCCAAGTCAAAGGCAGGTGGTTCAAATCCATCAGACGCTTCAAGGAAGAAGAATGGGCAATCTCCTCCTATGCACTTTATAGACTTTGCAAGTCTGCAGGAGGTCAGCTATAAATCAGTTCAAACTTGCAGACAATGAGCGAGTGGTCTCATAAGGTTGCTGTGTTGAATCATTTTCCCCTCAAAAGATCTGCATTTTCCTCCATCTAACAAATGGTACCCCTCTACCAAGCTGTTCGAGCCAAAAACATTTGAAGCACCCTTGATTGTTCTGTTATTTGTGCTTTGAGCCAACTTGTAATTAAGCTTGTCAATCCTTCCCTCCGTAATGAATTCCACTTGCTGCCTCTTAGCCACTGGTGCCTGCATTTTATCATTTGTCCAGCTGTTCTGTCATTACCTTTATCCAGGCCTTCACTTCTTACCTTGTCCAGGCTAGAAATTTCATGCCCCCAAATACCAACCACACACATCTTGATACTTGCACTCTTTTCCCTTATCTCCATAAAGCAGTTGGAGTTCAGTGAGGAAACCATTCCTATGATTCCTATGGTTTTATTTGCTTTATAGCATTTGATATTGTTGTTGTTGTGTACAATAGATTCAGAACTGACACATAGATTACCCTCTGACAGGTTTTCAGAGGCAGTTAATTGCATGAGAGGAGATTGCCCATCTTTCTCCATGAAGCAACTGGTGACCTTGAACTGCGTGCCTTTGAGATTGCAGTGCAGCTCCTTGCCACGAGGCCACCAGAGCTCCACATGGTCTAGTGCTAAGAAGTCGTGCTGAGAGCCCAAAGGCAGGTCGTTTAAGTCCAACAGCTACTTCTTGGGGGGAAAATGGGTAATCTCCTGTCGTGCAATTTACCACCTCTGAAAACCTACTGGAGCTTCAGCTATGATTTAGGTCCAACTCAACAGTATATAACAATAAGAAGTTTATCTTATTTCATTCACTATCTATGATCAGTCTCCCTTATAATAGAACAGCACAACAGTCTGTACAGTTCAGTATCATACCACTGAACCCTTAGAGGGCCTGGAACCTTTAATAAAAATGCATTCAAGAAGGGATGCAATGTGTTTACATGCCAGAAGTACTAAACCACTGTCAGCTCTTTTGTGAGACCATGAACAAAATAATAAATCTCTTTTGTCCTGCTCATTTGTCTTGACAAAACTTTAATCTGAAATTTATTTCCCTCCTCCCTTTGATGATTTAATTGACTTAGATGAGGAGGGAAAGGGTAACCTGCTGATAGAGAAGCTGACTTTTCAATAGTTCCCAAAGGCACTAAAGTCACTGTTTTGCAAAGAGCATGCATCCAGAACGTGCCATGTGATAAACAGAGCTCCAGTGGGCTCAGCATGAGAGGGAGCAACGCAGAAGTCTAGGAAGAGCTAACCTAAGAGTTAGAAGCAAAACCTGACAGTGTTACCATGTATAGCTCTTCGTCTGGATGGGTGCATACATCCATTGTCTTGGCTAACAGCTCCCGTTTTAACTTCATTTTGGGAAAAAGTTACTTACAAACTTCCTGGAGTTCTAAGTCTTATAAAAAAGATACTTCAAGGAATCCTTGTTTAGTTACAAGACAAGCCTTGTGCCAGCCTTGCTCCTGACTACACCTCTTTTTCCATGATAATGTGTAGAACTGTCCTACCAAGGCTCTCTCTGGCCCTATACGCCCTCAGACAACAGGCTTTCCCTTCTGGATTACATTCTCCTAGTAGGGGAATCTCCAGTTCGCCTCAAATTTTCTGACATTATGAATTTTTGTGGACTTAGTTCATTAGAGTGACCGACTTGAATTGAAGTAGAAAGTCTTGAACTAAAACTGATTTTCCTTACAGATACCTGTCTATTATCATTCTACTCCATGCTTGAAGGCATCCCTGATAATCATGGCTTAGAATTGGACAGCAACTCTTAAGTGATTTATGTGTACCATCATTAATCCCTAAACTGCTCAATAAGCTGTTCTTTGCATGTCTCTTTGTCACAGAGGGCCATAGCTCTTTTCCAACATTTCCATTTTCTGCCATTTCTCCTTGTCCCTAGAAAAGCATCCATCTTAAAAAACTGTGAAGTTCGAGAAATATAAATATAACACACACATATATATATATATTTCATTTGTTTTCTTTCTCTAGAGAAACTAGTCTAAGATACTATTTTTCTATTTACATATGTACACTTAAACATGCTGTGTTACTATTATGTGCCATTGAATCAGAATTGACTCATTGCTGACCCTCCAATAGGTTTTCAGGGGCGCCAAATCACATGAAAGGAGATTGGTCATCTTTTTCCCGCAGAGCACCTAGTGTATTTGAACTGCTTACCTTTCGGTTGTTATCACAACTACTTGCCCACTAGCCCATCAGAATTCTCTTATATATGCTTTGTACACATTTAATCCAATGCATTAATGCCTCCACTCTGGGAGTTTGGCTGCTAGCTAGCATCTTGATGGCAGTCCTGTCGGTCATGTAAGGGAAGATTTTGGGGTCATGTTTCATGTGTATTACTGCTCTTTTCTCCCCAAAACGGGTATCCTTGAGCCTTTGCCTAGGGTGCAGGTATGCTCAAGGTGTGGCTTTAAAATCCCATAGGATTTATTAATTTTTAAATGAATATTCCTTAAATGATACAGCAATATTTTGTCTATTTTCTGAACTGAAAGACTTGCTGTGATGCTGCACACTGTTCCATAATCTTGTCAAATACTATAATGATCACCCATTATGCACAATGTTTGGATGAACTTCCAGATTAATTTATGCTGGGAAGCAGGAGTGGCATCCACTTCCTAAACTAGAGGCCTCTGGAAACTCTACAAACTCTCTAAACTCTATAAATGTACAGAAATGATGTTAGTTATAGAACAGAGTTCAGGCCTTTTGTGCAAAGCTTATTCTCAGTCATATTAGACTCGATGACACTTAACCACTGCTAGACAAAACTAGTGCTGTTTTATCTGGAGGAACACTCTTCCACTTTGTAAATCACTCTTTGTCAATGTGCAGTATGAAGTAACCTGGATTTGCTGTGATGCTGAACTTTGTACCATTGAAGTATCAAATATCAGAATGGTTTTTCAATATGAACAATGTTTGGTGAAGCTCCCAGTTGTAAAATAGGTTTAGAATCAGGAGTGGCACCCACTTCCTAAACTACATGCCTCTAGAAACTCCATGAACTTGGAGAAATGATAGGCATTAGATCTGATGTTCATAGAGTCACTATGGGTCGCGCTCAACTCGATGGCAATCAACAACACCACATTTAATTAAATGCATTAATGAATCAACTGGTCAAGAATTATAATGGTTGACTGAGAAGAGTTCCGAATCTCTTAGAATTCTTTTAAAGTAGATTTCTCTGTTTCTAGAGTTGAAAAAGTATGTGGGAATCCCAGAACACTTGATCAACTAGGAGGCAGTCATCAGAAGAGAGAAAGGAAACACTAAATGGTTCAAAATTGGGAAGGATGTGTGTCAAAGATGTGTCCTATCTCCATATCTTTTCAATCTATATGCGGAACAGATTATTCAAGAGGCTGGACTCTATGAGGAGAAGTGGCATCAGGATTGGAGGAAGACTCATCAACAATCTGTGTTATACAGATGACACAACCTTGCTTGCTGAAACTGAGGAGGACCTGAAGAGCTTGCTGCAGAAGGTCAAGGACTGTAGCCTTCAATATGGATTGAAGCTCAACATCAAGAAAACAAAGATTCTCACCACTGGCAGCATCATGGTCAGTGGTGAAGAGATTGAGATTGTTGACAGCTTCAGCCTGCCGGTTCTATAATGATGCTCTTGATACCAGCAGCCAGGAAATTAAAAGATGAATTGCATTGGGAAAGTCTGCAGTCAGAAACCTCTCCAAAGTACTGAAGAGCAACGATGTCAGTCTGGAAACTATGGTGTGTCTGATCCAGGCTATGGTCTTTGCAGTTACTTGCTATGCATCAGAGAGCTGGACAATGACTACGGATGATAGAAGGAGAGTTGACGCCTTTGAGCTGTGGTGCTGGAGAAGAGTATTAAATATACACCATGGACTGCTAGGAGAACAAACAGGTTTGTCTTAGAGAGGGTGAAGTCAAGCTACTCCTTGGAGACAAGGATTCTGAAGCTTCATCTGACATACTCTGGGCATGCTGCAAGGCAGAATCAGTCCTTGGAGAGGGATGTCATGCTTGGGAGGGTGGAGGGACAGTGCCGGAGAGGAAGATCCTTGATGAGATGGATTGATTCCATCACTGGGGTAATAGGGATAGATGTGTCAGTGACAATAAGATTGACAAGGGATAGAGGAGGGTTTAGGGCTGTCACAAGCAACTCAATGGCACATAACAACAAACAACAATTCTTATAGGTTATCTGATCATTTTAGAAAAACTAAGATTGGATTTCAAGAAAAGGGAAAAGTATACTTAAAATATTATAAATTATTAATTTCACTAAGATCACATTGACATACAATCACAAATTAGATTCCTAGATGTCCAGTATACAGAGAAAAGCTTTGTTTTATAGATATAATTTTATTTAACAGCCGTGTCAAGGAATCTACCCAGAGAAAGCCTCTGGATGAAAGAATTAATAAAGTTCAATTCTCTGTTCCAACTTATGCAGTCAAATTACTTGTCTATTTATGGAAAACAGCTGAGGTTTTTTAAAATTTATTAATGCAAATATTAGCTCAGCTCATCAAGAAAGCTTGGTTAACATGTTAGTCTCAATAGCTAACTTCAACAAAAATCAGGAAGTTTCATCTGGCAGAGAAAGGGAAGCTGTTGATCGATTTTCATTAAAGTCAATGAATTTTACTTGAATGTATTTAGAAATCTGAAATAAATGGTAGAGTGATGAGATTACACTAAAAACTATTTCCAGTTTTGTGTTTGTTTATTTTAATTTTTTTTTAAAAATGGAATTTTATAAAAAGAATTCATTCCCATTCTTATTGAGTCGTTTTTTACTTATGGCTGACCCGCCAGCAGGTTTCTAAGGCTATAAATACCCTTAAAAAAAAGAAAGGAGTGTGCCCGTCTGTTTCCCATGGAGCACCTGGTGAATTCAAATAGCCAGGAAGCATAGTCTTTGCTCTGGGATCCTGTAAAGGCCTTATCAATACCTGTCGGTATGGTAACTACTGGTCACAAGTAACTTCTGAGTACTTGAAATATGACTAATGTGATTGAGAAAATAAGTTTTTAATTTTATCAAGTGTTTATTGACCTAGTACATGTGAAAGTGACCACCACAGCCAATAGTCCAAGTTTTAAAAGATCATATTTTGGAATAGATTGAATCTAAATTGAGGTAACACTGAAATAAGCAGTTTTAAAAATCCAGGCATCTAGAACAAGAGTAATGTCAGCTAAAAAATAGAGTAATTGCAGCTGAACATGAAAGAGAAAGAGTGAAAGAGAGTCTTGTCCTTTTGCCCAAACCCTGATCAAGTGCCCAGCTCAATTACCAACACAGCTGATACCAGAAATTAGTTGGCTAAATGGGTAGATTGGATATGGTTAGTGAAATGAAAAATTTCTCAAAATGAAATCCCTCTTGAATGGTAAATATTTCATGGTTTTTCTCCAATAGGTGAGGGAAAGGAAAAGGTCAAGATCCACTCAAAATGTCCATACCTGGTTTCTAAAGTTGAGAGAGAGACTGAAGAGAGTCAATCAAAAGAAAAAAGAGTGGTTTTTAGCTTCCTCTAAAACAGCATAGGGCTTTGAGATGAGCACCTATGGGGAGTTACATGGCGGAGCCTTTACATTCTAAACCTTCTAAATGTTATGAAAGATCCAAGGCCTTGAATGAGGAAATTGTAAGAGCAACTAAGGAGGCTGGACCCCCGACTGACTCATGTCTCACATTACTCATGTCCTCCTTCAAACAGCCATGAGGCCTTTGATCATGGAGTTTATCAATACTGACCAGACTAGGTCAGGATTGGAGAGACTTTCTCCAGAAGCTCTGGCTGGAAAGGGCCCCTTTCCTCCTCAACACAGCAACACTATCAGTATTGAATTTCCCACTATTCAGGCAAATGGGAACTTGAGGCAAATGATCCAATTTATGAGGAGAGGGGAGGAGAAGGCATTTCTTACCAAACCAAAAACGTGTTAGTCATCTTATAAGCCAGTCTATAATTTTGGCTGAAACTTGACCTAAAGGGGTAAGTTCAGATCCAGGCTTGAAGAGTGGTTAAAATTCACATCTTGGAAGTTCCTCCAATTTATAAAACCAGCCATCTTTGAATCTGTAAATAAAAATTACAGACTTCTGTAAATTACGAACTGTATTAGGTTCCTAATGCTGCTATAACAACAACGTCATTGATACTCAGTTTTGGTCTTCCTAGGCTTGGGAGATTTGTGCTTGGTGCATGACTACAGAAAAATAGATCAGTCAAGGATGAATCTCCTGGCTTTAGCCCAGTTATGCTCTACTCAGAAATAATAAACATGGCGTGGGTTATACCTTTATTCGCGCATATGGTTGAGAAGAAATGTGAGGAGACAGGATGAAGGTGAGAGAAAAGAAAAGTTTATTAGGAAAGCTAAACCTTAAAGAATAAGACAGGTCTCTCTCAGGAGCAGAGGTGGAAGATGTCACTTTGCCAAACATGGCATCTCTTCTAGTCAGTTGGCCTTGCAGTTTGGCATGCTTCTGAGCTTGAGTCTGGGCCAAATGGATGAAGTGATTGGTGGGGAATAGAAGGACGTAGTGGGCAGTTTTGATCTGTTGTTTTTGAAATAACTTCTAGAGACAATTTGTCCTGTGCATAACAGGATTATGGGGAATCAAGATCTAACATTTCCAGTTCTGATCGGGTAAGGCCTAGTCTTAGTCACTTCATTTGATCTCCACCATCCATTGGCTCACCTGTATTGACAGGCCTTCCATATGTCATTGACATCCTCCTCAAACTCCCTTCCCAGACTCTCCTGGAGTATGACCTTAACAATTACCACAAAATTAATGTCTTTAAAAGGAAATTGTTATTTACAGAGTTGAAATCAGAACCCCAAAATGGGTCTGCAGATTGCGTTTGTTCAGGAAGCTCTTGAAGATTAATTTCCTTGCTTTTCCCCATTTCTACAAACTTCATTTCTTGGTTCAAGTGTCTTTCTTCTCAAAGTCAGCAGTTCCACATTTTCAAGTATCTCTCTCTGACCTGTGATTCTGGACACGTCCCCTTTCCTGATCCTGTGACTGAACTAGGCCCATCTATATAATGCAGTAGAATTTCTCTATCTCAAAATCTCTAATTTAATCACATCTACAAAATATCTTCCACTATGTAAAATAACATAATCACAGCTTCAAAAGATTAAAATAAGAACAATTTTGAGGGCAGTGATCCTGTCCATTACATCAAAGTATTCAGATAATATCTAATTTTTATGACTTAAAGAAGACATATAAATCTCATATTAAAATTCATTTGTATCAGCATGACTTGAAATAAACAAACCATTTTCTAAGACATAAATCATATTTGCTAAGATAAAAATACTTAAACTGTTAGAATTTGAGTTACAGTAGTCAACTTTCTTTTTCATTGTAACCTGTCAACTTCCTTTTTCATTGTAACCTTTTACTGTGTTTTATGACCTTGAAGAGGCTAGGTTTCTCTTCATGTTAGTTTCTGTATTTGTAAGATAAAGAAATACTGGGCTGCCTGATATAGTTCAAATTTAGCAGCTCCTACCAGCTGTGATGTTGGAGAAGAGTATTGAAGATCCCATGGATAGCCAAGGGAACTAACAGTTATCTCTTGGAGAAGGTGCAGCCAGAATGCTCTTCAGAAGCAAGAATGATGAGGCTCTGTCACACATACTTTGAACACGTTGCTAGAAGGGGCTATTCCTTGGAGAAGAACATGATGCTGGGAAAGGTAGAGAGTCAGTGAAGAAAAGCAAGATCCTCCACCCGGAGCATTGATATGGTGACTGCTACAATGGGATCTTGTGTGTCAAGAAGTGTGAGGATGGTACAGGATAGAACAGGGTTCAGAACTTTTGTTCATAGAGTTGCTACGAGTCGTACTTGATTTGATGGCACCTAACAGCACCAACAGCCAGCTGTTTCAGGGGAGAAAAATAAAATAGTCCTACAGAAACTCTGGTGGCCTAGTGATAAAAAAGCTGTGCTGCAATTCTAAAGACACTTGGTTTGAATCTACCAGCTGCTCCAAAGGAGAAGGAAGGGCAATCTATACCTGTGTAATTAATTGCCTCTGAATGTCCACTGGAGGTTCAGCTACGGGTCAGTTCCGACTTGATGACACAACAATAAGAACCTCCCCTCAATGAATGAATATTTTAAAAAAAAAGTGAACTGGGGGAGGGGAATGCGAGTGCAAGGGAGTAAAACATACAACAACAAATAAATGAAAATCTAACTTTTCTGAAATGTTCATTAAAATTATAATGAAAATAAAGTTTTATTTTAAAAAAATTAAAACCTCCAGAACTATATGGAGCATCACCATCAATTGGAATCAACTTGAAAACAGTTGGTTGTGTGGTTTTTTTTTTAAGGTCTCAGAAACTTTTCTATAACCCTTTCCTATTGTTCTACTTTATTTTCAGAGCTATATTTTAAGTAGCAGCACAGGTATTGCTTTCTCCCCAGAGTGGCAAAAGCCTGACTCTGCTTTAATTTTATTATGCTCTGTTCCATTGCCTAAAATCATACTAGTCAACTTTGTGTATTGGGACTGAGGGGGGAAAAATGGGTAATTCAGTTTTATCCTTAGACTCTCATAAATAATTGGCACTATTTTTGTAACTAGCCTAATAAATAACAGCTCTCTGGAACTTTTTTTGTAGCAAATAATGTCACTCCTATCACTTGAAGTGGGTAATAAGAGATGCTACATTTTCATGAGTCCTATGGGTATAAATCAATATTAAAAATATTTCATTGCTTCCCTATATTACATAATGTCATATTTTATTGGAAATATTACATTTCAAGTGAATACTCAATATTTTGCACTTCCTGGAAGCCATTTAAAATGAAATACTGAAAGAGGTAAGCTTTTAAAATGTAGCTTTTGTTGTTTTTATAGGCAAAGTATTAAAACAGAAAAAAAAATCTCCTTATAGGGTATTTCCTAATTGAAATCTCTAAACTATTAGTCTAAAACCAGTAAATGTGCATTAGAATTCATTATACCTAATAAATTTTTTGGCTATATGGTGCAATATTTTTAACATTATTTTAAATATATCTAAGATAATCTAATAAATTGTTGTTGTTGTTAAGTGCTGTCAAGTCATAGGTAACTCATAGAGACCCTAAGAATGAAAGACCTGAAAACTTGTGCAACGTTCATTGTTTCTCCACATACATAGATTTTCTGGAGGCAAACTATTTCGGAAGTAGATGTCACTCCTGCTTACAAGGAATAGCATCTCCTACAACATGTCCAAAGAGCACTCTAACTGCGCCATCTCTAAGACATTAATCTGTTTGTTCTCTTGGTTGTCCATGGGATATACAGTGCTTTTCTCCAACACCACAGTTCAAAGGTGGTGATTACAATAGGTAGCAGTATAAACAAAAAAAGAAGGGGTTCAATATTGTACCAATATCTTCATACCAGTGCTCAGGACAATTGTTTTACTGGTCTGTCCTTTTGCTGTACAGAGGTTAACTTGTAGTTGCTGTGATGCTGAACACTGTGACTCTGATGAGTCAAATGCGAGAATGGTTACTCCATACCTTTTCAATCTGTATACAGAACAGATCACCAGGGGTGCTGGACTGTATGAGGAGGAATGTGGCATCAGGATTGGTGGAAGAGTCATCAACAACCTGTGTTATGCAGATGACACAACCCTGCTTGATGAAACTGAGGAGGACCTGAAGTGCTTGCTGCAGACAAGGACTGCAGTCTTCAATATGGATTGAAGCTCAACATCAAGGAAACAAGGATTCTCACCACTGGGCCAATTGGCAGCATCATTATGGATGGTGAAGAGATTGAGATAGTTAACAGTTTTAGTTTGTTTGGCTCCACAGTCAACATTCTTGGTACCAGCAGCCAGGAAATCAAGAGACAAATTGCATTGGGAAAGTCAGCTGTCAGTGACCTCTCCAGAGTACTGCAGAGCAACAACATCAGGCTGGAGACTAAGGTGCACCTGATCTGGGCTATAGTCCTAACAATTGTGTGCTATGCATTGGAGAGCTGGATAGTGACTATAGATGATAGAGAATTGATGCCTTTGAGCTGTGGTGCTGGAGAAGAGTGTTAAATATACCATGGACTGCTAGGAGAACAAACAGGTTTGTCCTAGGGAGGGTGAAGCTGGGCTGCTCCATCGAGGCAAGGATTCTAAAGCTTCGTCTGACATACTTTGGGCATGGTGCAAGGAGGGACCAGTTCTTGGAGAGGGACATCATGTTTGGGAGAGTGGAGAGACAGCACAGGAGAGGAAGACCCTCGATGAGATGTATCAATTCAGTGATTGCGGTAGTGGGAGTAGGTTTGTTGGTGACAATGCAGTTGGCACAGGATAGAGAAGGGTTTAGGGCTCTTGTACATAGGGTCACTATGAGTGGCAAGCGACTCGATGGCACATAATAACAACAACATCATTAATATCACGTGCAAGCAAATTCTTGCTTAAAAATATTTAAAAATTACTAGAATAGCACTTTTGATAGAGATCATAGCACCAGGTATATCATTCCTGATATCAGATGGATCTTGGCTGAAACCAGAAAGTATTATAAAGATGTATTTTTGTGCTTTATTCACTATGCAAAGGCATTGAATTGTATGAATCACAGTAAATTATGGATAACACTAAGAAGAATGGAATCCTTGAACACTTAATTGTGCTCATGTGAAACCATTATATAGATCAAGAAGCTAGTGTCTGAATACAGTTAGGGAAAACTGCATGATTTAAAAATCACGAAAAGTGTGTGTCAGGACCGTATTCCATCTCCATACCTATTCAATTTGTAGAAACCTTTGATGGCTTAGTTATAAGGGTTGCACTGTCAACCCAAAGGCATGCAGTTAGAATTCACCAGCTGCTCCACAGGAGAAAGATGGACAATCTCCTCACGTGCAATTTATTGCTATGAAAACCCAGTAGAGGGTCAATTATAGATTGATTTCTACTCAATGGTACACACAACAACTCAACATCCTTCAATTTGTATGCTGAGCAAATAATTTGAGAAGCTGCACTTGAGAATGTAGAAGGTAGCATTGGGATCAGAGGGATGCTAATCAACCTACATTTTGCTGATGACACAACCTTACTTTCTGAATGTAGAGAACTTGAAATACTTGCTACAGTAAATTGAAGATTACAGCTTTCAATATGGATTACATCTCAACATCAAGAAAGAAAAAAATCCTCACCATTGGACCAATAGACAACATCATGAAAAATGGAGAACAAATTGAAGTTGTTAACAACTTCATCTTGCTTGAATCCTTGGTATGAACAGTAAAAAAGTTAAAAACATATTGTGTTGGGGAAATCTGTTATCAAGGACCACTCTAAGATTTTAAGAAACAATGATGTCAATTTAGAAACAAACATGCACCTGATCCAAGTCTTTTTAATTACTTCCTTTTTTTAAATTTTTTTTTTATTTTTAATTACTTTCTATCCAGGAAGTATTAAAAGAAGATGGAAGGAATATACTGAGTCATTATATAGAAAGGAATTGGCAGATACAGAGGAATTTAAAGAAATAACATATGAGCAAGAGCCTATGGTGATGAAGGAAGAAGTTCAAGCTGCTTTGAAGGAAATAGCAAAAAATAAGGCCCCAGGAATAGATGGTATACCAATTGAAGTATTCCAGATAACAGATGTTGCCCTGGATGTGCTCACCAAGCTGTGCCAAGAAATCTGGAGAACAACCACTTGGCCAACTGACTGGAAGAGATCTATATTTGTTCCCATTCCAAAGAAAGGTGACCCAACTGAGTGTGGAAACTACAGAACAGTGTCATTGATTTCACATGCAAGCAAGATTCTACTGAAGATTATCCAAAAACGATTAGGACAGCACATCAGCAGAGAACTGCCGGAAGTCCAGGCTGGGTTTAGAAGGGGTCGTGGTACTAGGGATATTGTTGCTGATGTTAGATGGATCTTGGCTGAAAGCAGAGAATACCAGAAGAATGTCTATCTATGTTTCATTGATTATGCAAAGGCATTTGACTGTGTGGATCATAACAAACTGTGGCTGACTCTGAGAAGAATGGGAATCCCAGAACATTTAATTGTGCTAATACGAAACCTATACTTGGACCAAGAGGCAGTAGTCAGAACAGAGCAGGGTAACACTGCATGGTTCAAAATTGGGAAGGGTGTACGCCAGGGATGCATCCTGTCTCCATACCTTTTCAACATGTATGCAGAGCAGATTATCCAAGAGGCTGGGCTCTATGAGGAGAATTGTGGCATCAGGATTGGTGGAAGGTCTATTAACAATCTCCGTTATGCGGATGACACAACCCTGCTTGCTGAAACTGAGGAGGACCTCATGCACTTGCTGCGAAGGGTCAAGGACTACAGCCTTCAGTATGGACTAAGGCTCAATGTCAAGAAGACAAAGATTCTCGCCACTGGACCAATTGGCAGCGTCAGGATGGATGATGACGAGATTGAGAGTGTTCACAGCTTCAGTTTGCTCGGCTCCACAGTCAACACTCTTGGCACCAGCAGTCAGGAAATCAAAAAGCGTATCGCGATGGGAAAGTCTGCTGTTAGGGACCTCTCAAAGGTACTCAGGAGCAACAGTGTCTCTCTGGAGACTAAGGTGCGCCTGATACAGGTCACGGTATTTGCAATCGCTTGTTATGCATCAGAGAGTTGGACAATGACTAGGGAGGACAGAAGGAGAGTGGATGCTTTTGAGCTGTGGTGCTGGAGAAGGGTACTGAATGTACCATGGACTGCCAGGAAAACAAACAGATTCATCTTGGAGAGGATTAAACCAAGCTACTCCTTGGAGGCAAGGATTCTGGGGCTTTGTCTGACATACTTTGGACATGTTGCCAGGAGGGACGGGTCCTTGGAGAGGGACATCATGCTTGGGAGGGTGGAGGGACAGCGCAGGAGGGGAAGACCCTCTATGAGATGGATTGATCCAGTGACTGGGGTAATCGGGATGGGTGTGTCAGAGGCGGTGCGGTTGGTGCAGGATAGAGCAGGGTTTAGGGCTGTTGTGCATAGGGTCACTATGAGTCGGAAACGACTCGACGGCACATAACAACATGCAATTGAATGTTGGTTAATGAATAAGAATGATAGAATTCAGTTGTGGTGTTGAAGAAGAGTACTGAATATCTCATGGACTATCAAAATAACAAATGTGTCTTGAAAAAAGTGCAACAAGCATGCTCCTTCAAGGCAAGGATAGTTAAACGTCATCTCTCATACTTTCAGTATATTTTCAGGAGAAGGCAGTCCTTAGTAAGAAAAAGACATCATGCTTGCTTGAAAATGTGGATTGTCAGTGCAGGGGAAGAAGATCCTCAACAAGATGGATTTGCACAACAACTGTAACAATGGGCTCAAGTATATCCAAGATATGGAGAATAGAACAGCATAGGATAAGTTTCAGGTGCTTGTTTATAGGGTAGTTATGGGTTGCAGTTGACTCAATGGCCCCTAACAACAATAACAACAACAACAAAAGGTCATATGCTTGAAGATTACACTAGTCTACATCAAAGAAGTGAATCTGGTCTTTTCTATGATTTTGAGTTTTGTTCCACAATTTTCTCCTATTCTATCAGACATCTTTTAGAACAGATACTAGTGAGAGCCATATATCATCTGGCTTGGTATTAGAGTTTGGTATCAGAAGTTCAAGAGATCCATTAGTCCTTTGGTCTAAGGGTCTTTGATTTTCTTCACTCTTCCTTGCTCCAAACAAAGGAAAAAAACAATAGTTACATGTTAAATGGACACTCGCAGGTTCTAAAGATACAGTTGCTAGTCACCAAAGTAGAATATAAAGCATTGTCATCTTGGACTTTGTTGTTTCTCCCAAGATTATGGTCCTGAGCTCCCAGATCTAAGAACTCATTTTTTTCAAGGGAAATTCTCCCAATTTCAGAGTACCATTGCACATTCCCTGAAAGCCTCCAACATGGTGGCCTGTAATAGCAATTTATATTAAAGGGGTAAAAAAATCCTAATAACACATATGAGTGAGTTTCTGTCACTTTCTGTCTTGACTGACCACAAAGATTCTTAATTATAGATTTGTTTCTACACACAGGCTCTAATCTATCAGCAAGAAGCAAACGATAGAATAATATTTGAACATGCATCAACCACTTTACTTTGGTGAAGTGTCCTCTAATTTGCATTTAATGACAAAAAGGAGCAAATAAAACAGATAGTTTGCAAATTATCAAACAATTCCTACACAGCAAACAATATTTCATTATACACAATTAGTTTTTCAAATTCTACTGGTTTTACTCATAGTGGACAGGTTTCAGTAGAGTTTCCAGACTAAGTGCTAGGATTGGTTATTCACTTCTGAAATAGCTGGTCTTCTTATGAACGAAATGAGGGTAGATATTAGAGGTCAAGAGTCTGGAGGAAACCATGTCATAGATATTTACCAAAACTGCATATGCAGTTCACATACCAATATGAGATTACTGAGGCTAAAAAAGAAGTGGATCTGCTACTAATCTAGTTATAGAGGGTAATCTTGTGACCCTCTTTTCCTCATTTCATTTTAATTGTGTCTCGTTTTGATTTTTATGTTTTAAATTCTGAATTTCTTTATAGTGGAATGTTCTCATTCCAGTTTTATGATGGAATCAGTTTTATGATGGGAATCCATCCAATTTTCGATAACTATAGGGAGCTCTGGTGGCCTAGTGGTAAGAAAGAGTTTTGTCAATCCAAAGGCAGGCAGTTTGAGTACACAGTAGAAAGATGGGCAATCTCCTCCCATGTGATTCACTGCATCTGAAAATCCACTGAAGAGTCAGCTATAAGTTGGTTCCAATTTGATGAGACAGAACAATAACATAGTAAGATAGGCATGAGATAGAGCAAGGTCTTTTGTTCACAAGGGTCACCATGAGGGCACTTTGGAGGGCAATTAACAACAATAAAAACAGTGTAATAAGAACACTGTTCTTTGGTCTTGAAATGTATTCACTTAGTGGTAGTCAGAGGTTCTTTGGAGTTAGATGGCCTTGGAGGTTAAAGGTTAAAGAGACATGATTCTGCCCCAATCTCTCTAATTTAGCCTAACTCTGATGATCAAAGATAATTACTATATAAATCAACACCTCTCCCACCAAGCTTTGGAATAACACTATGCATTTTTCACACTGGAGCACTATTTATGTATTGTACTCTTCCTCAACAAACTGCTTTGCTTTGTTCTAATAGTCTGGATTTTTTGTTCTTCTACAGGATTCTCATTATTCCTTGAAAAAGGTATTTATCAAATGTCTACTTTGTGTCAAGCAACATGCAAAGCTCTGAATATACAATGACAGGTAAGTTAGAAAGGATCTTTTTCTCTTAACTCTTATAGTATGAGTGGAAAGATAGAAATTGATCTTAGAATCATACAATTGTATTTAAAATTGCATTGGTATGCTAAGAGTGATGTGTTTAGCCAAAATAGCAACTAAGGAAACATGACTTTAGAATCGAGTGCTTAAATAAAAAGATTTTGAGTATTAATTAGACTTCACTGAGAGATTTTTTTTTCTCTACACTGTTGTTGTTGTGCCGTCGAGTCATAGGCAACTTATAGTGACCCTATGAACGAAAGACCTGAACACTTGTATAAAGTTCATTGTTTCTCCACATTCATAGGGTTTCCAGAAGCAAGCTATTTCAGAAGTGGATGCCACTCCTGCTTCCAAGCTTGTTTTAAGCAGGAAGCTCCACCAAACACTGTCCACCATGGGTAACCATTATCGCATTTGACACATCAGTGTCACAGTGTTTAGCATCACAGCAACCAGGAGTTAGTTACCTCAGTACAGCAAACGGACAGACCAGTGCTATACCACTTAGAAGAATGTTTGACCAAAACCCAATTAAAGTCAGGCCTGAGGGCCACAGATTAAAATCATCCACCTTTGGCTTAGTAGCATAACTTTCTATCCACTAGGCCAACAGAGCTCTCTCATTGTTATCATTGCTGTTAAGTGCCATCGAGTCGTAGACAATTCATAATGATCCTATGAACCAAAGACCTGAACAATGAGTTCTCTACATTATTTAATTGGAAAGAGAATTTGACATTAAAGGGAAAGCTCAACAACTTTAGGTGTAGACCCTTGTCCAAGGTTTCTGATTCATTTAGCAGTGATATACAACATATTCTAATAAAAAGCTAAAAGTGAAATGTTTAAGCAGTATCATAGTAGGATAAATGTTAAATGCTGCTAGATATTTTCTTGTATATGCAGAGCTTTTATCAAGATGCGTTATTTTCTTCCATTCGAGCTTGCTTCAGCTTTAGCTTGTGAGGTTTATATCTATTATCTAAGAGGTCTTTGTCCAAATCTGGTTTTTTGTGAGCTCCAGCCCACATAGTAAATAGTATTTGTTGGACCTTATTTTCCTCTCTGTAGATAACAGTATTAAGAGATAAGTAAGTTGTTACTGGGGAAATGTCAAACTTGTGCACTGGGGAAGCGTCAAACCTGTGTATAAAGTTATGAATAGCATAGTCCTGCTTCCAAATTTACATTTTGGGAAAATAAATTATATTTACTATTCAAGCCCATATTTAAAACATATTAAATTATTAAGTCTTCTTATATAAAAACATACCAATGAAGAAGGTAGAATTTATCCTTATTATATCCTTAGGTTTCTAGAGACTTGAAAACCAAATTCTTCTTTACTGACCAATTCCCGACCATCCATCTAAAATCATTTCTCTATGAATTTATTTATTTTCCATTTTCTTCTCATATTCCCAGAAAATGAAGACCAATTGTATTTTGGATGTCAAGAAGATCTGAAAGTTTCACTAAAAGTTTCCATAAAGCATTACTAAAAACAGATCCTAAATAAGTTTCGGCCAAAGATACTACTACATTTCTCTTGTTAAAGCCCTACACCTTTCAAAGTTCATCTTAAATTCTACTGCCTAGAAGGAAAAAAATGTTTCATACCCATTATTTTCTCATTATCCTATCTTTGGAACTATTTCTTTATTAATGATACTTTTTAGTTAGTATGCATATGTGATGTCTATCATGTGATTTCTATTTTTATTTTAATATTATAAATAATAAGCTGCTCTGGTGGCTTAGCGGACAAGGAATTCTGCTGTAAAATTAAAGGCCAGAAGTTCAAATCCATCAACAATCTCTTCCTATGTGATTTACAGCTTCTGAAAACCCTCTGGAGGGTCAGCTATGAGTCAGTTTCAATGTAATGACAATGAGTTGGTTCATTTGGCAGAAAAAATAAAAAGAAACACACTTGCTGGGTTATGAAAAACACAGTTGGATTAGAATGCCATGTAGCCAGGTAAAAGGACATCATGCTTGGAAGATGGTGGGTCAGCAAAGGAAAGGAATACCACCAAAACTATGGATTGATATGGTGACTTCAGCAATAGGCTATAGTCTGTTAGAGACGATGAGGATGGCACAGGATAAGGACATGGCCCAGTACAGTTGTTCATAGGGTCGCTATGAGTTGTACTCAATGACACCTAACGACAAGAAGTCAGAAACTGAGTCTTAAAATCTTCCGTATCCCCAAGATACAGCTCATAACTCTGGACATAGGAAATGCTTAGAAAGATGTTTTTGTTCACTTATTAGGACATGGAGGAGGTAAAAGGAAGAGATAAAAAAAATAACAGAAGAAAGGAAGGAAACGGAACATAGACAAACACATAATAAGCTACTCATTCAGAACCCAGCTTAGGCTTCCATCGCTGTACTTCTATGAGTTATAGTCTACCATGACAGCTGTTCCCACTTAGTCTCCTTTTCTATGTCTCCTTTCTTCTTAGTATCTTTTCCCCTTTATTTGTAAAATAGAAAAAATTATATTATCAGCACCACTTTGTTTCTAGTTGCTGTTAATGTTGACTCTAACTCATGACAGTCCTATGCATAACGACATAATGATGTGTGCCACCTTTACGACCAATAGTATGAGTCTCTAACTGTGGCTCTATATATACATATAGTGCTTTCCAGTCTATAAGACTCATATTACTACATAAGATGATACTCTCATTACTCATAGAGTTTTCATACTTATTTTTTGAAAGTTTGATAGTCAGGCCTTTTTTCATAGTCTGTCTTAGTCTGCTTAGCCCCACTAAAACCTATCTACTGTGGATTATTTTCCTGGTATTTGAAGTATGAGATCTTCCAGCATCATTACTTAGTCATTCACCGTCATCAAGTCAGTAATGATTCATTGTTGACCCACCAGTAGGGCTTTTTGAGGCTGCAAATTGCATGGGAAGAGATTGTTCACCTTTCACTGGTGGAGTCACTGGTGGATTTGAACCACCAAAGAGGTGCAGCCTTTGGGTTAACAGTGTAACTCTTTTTTCACTATGCTACCAGATCCAGCATCACAGCAATACAAAAGCCACCACATCACTACTGAAGGATGGATGGTGGAGCAATACTATTGGGCTCCCATAATGATCAAATGACATAAATTGTATAAATAAGTGTGCCCCACATATGAATGATATTCAAGAAATACTAATTTATCTTATTTTAAGTTTAAGACAAACAGGTTCATCCTGGAAAGGGTTAAACCAGGCAGTTTCTTGTAAGGAGGGACAGAAATTTAACAGAGCAAACATCAAATGCTGGTGAGGTTGCAAAGAAACTGGATCCCTTATTTACTGTTGGTGGGAATGTAAAATGGTACAACCACTATGGAAGGCTGTATGGTGCTTTCTCAAAAAGTTGCAGATAGAAATATCATTTGACCCAGCAATTCCACTACTTGGAATATACCCTAAAGAAACCATCATTGCCACCCAGGCAGATATATACTCATCCATGTTTATCGCAGCTTTGTTCACAATAGCAAAGAGGTGCCCATCAACAAGTGAATGGATAGAGAAGCTGTGGCATATTCACACAATGGAATATTATGCTGCATTAAGAAACAAGGAGTTCATGCAATAGTATACAAAATGGGCAACCCTGGAGAACATTATGCTGAGTGAAATATCTCAGTTAAAAAAGGGCAAATATTGCATAGGGCCACTATTGTAAAATGGGACTGATATTGGGGTTGAGAGAAGACTGAGAAAGAGGGGATAAATAATGTGTGCTGAATCAAAACAGATGAGGTAGAGAACTGTTTAAAAGGGATATATGATTCGGTATTATTGTCATTATGGGAGTCCAGAATGAAGGCAACATAGTGGAGTGGACGTGGGGGAAGGATTGTATAACAATGAAAGAATTTTTCTTTTACTTTTCAAAGAGAAGAGTGAATTTGTGGGAGGAGGTGGGAGGCAGGGAGAAAATTACTACAATGAATGACTGGAAACCCTAAGTCTCTGTAAACATTCATGAAAATAAATTTTTAAAAAGATGAAAAAAAAAATCAGAACTGCAAAGAGGAGAGTATACATGGAGTTAGAAACAAAGTGCTTTGGTAGCATAGTCCATAGCAAGCTGCACTATTAATCCCAAGGCTCTATATTCCAGCAGTTCAAATCCATCATCATCTTCTCTGGAGAAAGTCGAGCAGTCAGCTCTCATTATGACTTACGGCATTGGAAGCCCAATGGAAAGTCACTATGCATTAAAACTAACTCAAAAGCACTGAGTTATCTCAAGCAAGAAAATAAGTTCATTGATTGCCATGGAATGGAAAAATCATGAGTCTATTAAAGTTGAGAAATCTATACAAACATGGCCTTAAATGTGCTTTTGAACCTTGAACTATGAAGAAATTTGTTTCTAAAGTCAACTAAGTCACACAATAGCCTAGTAAGCTATTTAGTGAAGACTATTTTGTCTTAGATACATGCTTTTTTGAATGATTTAGTTGATTTTGAAGGAGCTCTTGTGGTACAGTGGTTAAGTGCTTTATTACTAACAAAAAGGTCAGAAGTTTAAATCCAGATGGCATTCCAGTAGACAAAGATGTACCAATTCACTCTCAGAAGGATTCACAGCCTTGGAAACCCCATCAGGTAGTCCTTCTCTGATCTGTAGGATCATTCTGAGTTGGAAAAAACTCAACAGCAACAGGTTTCAAAAACTTGAAAGCCCAGAGGTAGATG
Source organism: Elephantulus edwardii (assembly GCF_000299155.1). Lineage (NCBI taxonomy): Eukaryota > Metazoa > Chordata > Mammalia > Macroscelidea > Macroscelididae > Elephantulus > Elephantulus edwardii. Next base: position 3,133,659 of record NW_006399757.1, on the reverse strand, counting down.
GAAAGCTTTGTTTTAGGGTAAACTATTATTATGCAAATACTGTCCAATCTTTTTCCATGGCAGAGTTAATAAGACAGGGCTATAAGAACTTCGAATCAGTCTTGTCATTTTCAGAACTCCTGTAAAGATTTACAGCCTTGAAACCTGATGCAGGGTCACTGAGTTGGAAATAGACTTGACGGCAGTGGGTTCACTGAAATGTTACCTTGATTTTTCAAATTATACATTAAATGCACTTCATTCCATTTCTATTATCAGCATAATATGATTTTTGTTCTAACATTAATTAGGAGCCCTGCAGTGGTCAAGTATTTGGCAGCTAACCAAAATGTCAATGATTCAGATTCACCAGCTGTTCTGCAGCAGGGAAAAGATGTGACAGCCTGCTTCTGTAAAGATTCTTAGGCTTTGAAACCCTATAGGGTGTTCCTTTGGAATGGCCCTTTGTCCTACAGAGTTGCTATGAATTGGAATCAATAGACTTTATTCCCTTTTTACTGAGGAAACAAAATATAGTTGTTAGCAATACACACGCAATCTTGAAATAATCCTCTGAATGGATTGTGGAAGATAACATTGTAGCTGATGAAGGAGACAGAGTTGAAGAAAGTTGGTATCTACTGCAGACTAGTTGGTATCTACTGCAGACTGTTCGAATCCCACCTGCTCTCTCGGAGAAAGATGGGCAATTCTTCTCGTGTGATTTTAGAGCTTCTGCAAACCCACTGAAGAGCCAGCTGTTAATCAGTTGTGCCTGGACAGCACACAATCTTAGCAACAGCTATGTATTAAGGAGTCCTGCTGGTACAGTGGTTAAAGTTTCAGTTCAGCTACTGAAAGGACAGTGGTTTGACCTTTTCAGCCAATCCATGAGATTCCAAATATGTTACACTTTGCTTCCTTACAAATTTACAGCCTTGGAAACCTTACATCACTCTTTTCTATGAGTCAGAATTGCCTGTACAGAAGCAGGTGGGTGGGTGGACGGACTATATATTAAGTAAAATCTCAACAGGAAATAGATGGCACAATCAAATTAGGAAAATTGAGGAGGAGGCTTATTTACAGAGTAATTATTTTTAAGGTGTAGGCAGTGCACTGTGGGCTTGGAAAAGTGTTATTATCTCTGTCCTTAGGCACAGAGGAAGTAGGTAAAAGAACCAGAAGAACTGGAAGGCACAAACCCTGTAGAGAATGTGACCTTGGACGTAACCATTATCTTCATTTGAAAAGACAACAAGCCAGAGGTAAACATCAGAAAGGAATTTAACTATTTCTTTATTATTATCAGTACAAAGCTGGTTCCTATGATGTTGAGGTTAAAGATGTCCCAGACGCCCAACTCTTCTAAACAGCTCTATCACCCGTCGTCTGTAACACCACTACTCCCCCTCTCCTCAGCATCTGTACACTCAGTAATTCACCTCAGCGTCTTATGAACCATGAGAGCTCACGAACTAGAGTTAACCTATTTGCTAGGGAAGTTAACAAGTGTTTGCCTCAGGTTCAGGAATGACTCAGGAGTAAGAGAAACAACTTGGACCGCTGTTCTTGATTGTAACCGACTCATAGCTTATCCACCAATGGGTTTTCAGAGGCAGGAAATCACATAGGAAGAGAGGCAAAGATTGCTTAGCTTTCTTCCATGGAGAAGCTGGTGGATTTGAACCGCACGCCTTTGTCTTGGCAGTGAAACTTATTTAGCCACCAGAGCTTCCTATGTATGGCTAGAAGGGTCACATTCTTTTCCTCTCCCTGATCTCTTGTTAATTGTCTGAAATCTCCATAATCAATATTCATGGAAGCAGCAGTCAATACAGAAAAGGACATATTGCACTGGGCAAATCTGCTGTGTATGGCCTCTTTAAAATGTTAAAGATAAAAAATGTCACTTTAAAGATTAAGATGTGTCTGCACCAAATGCACTATTTTTAAAGGTTCCATATGCATACGAAAGTTATGTAATGAATAAATAAGACCAAAGATTAATTGATGTTGTTAAATTATGGTATTGATGAAAAATATTGAATCTACCACAGACTGCCTGAAAACCAAACAAATCTGTCTCAGGGATATTGGATTTTCTGATGTAGATCAACAATCCAAGCAAGAAACTAAGCCAAAACCCATTTTACATTGATGTCGCAGCTGGTGGATTCAAACTGCCAACTTTTCTGTTGGTAGTGCCACATGGAAGGCACTATGCCATCAGAACTTCTTAAACAAAGATAATCTGCATTTTTTTTCTTTCACAAAATTAATAACTTGCTGAAGCCATCAAGGGAGAGAAAGCCTGGATATCTAGAAACAAGAACTTGGCAGCAATAGGTTTCATAATGCATAAACAAGGTTTCGTGATTGGTCAAAAGTACATTCCATTCAGTTTATTATTAGGACAGCAAAATGACAAATTTTCCTGTAACCTATTAAAATTGATTCCTCAATCATGTCTGTTTCTGGGCTCCCTTGTAGATATCTATCAATAATGTTACTACACCAAGATCCTTAGGGCATAAGTTATTGAATCTTGCATCTGTTTATCATGAAAAAGAACATTTGAGAATGGACTGTGATATCCTACACCTGTCAGACCTCAGAGGAAAAAGGTATATTCCTTAAGGCATATGGCCAGGTCAGCATCAACATCAAAGGAACAAATATTTGGAAATGCAGCCGTAAAAGAGCCAAGATGAATTCCAGATTCATGCCAAGACTTTAAAACAGAATTAAGAATCTACTTTCCTTCGGTTCCATTTGCAAACACCAGACATCTCTGACATTAAATTCTCATACAAAGGTAGTTTACTGTGCATCTCTACAACATTTCTGCCACATTTTCAGAGGGAGTAAATAATACAGGAGGAGCTTTCCCATCTTTCCCCTGCAGAGCAAGTGGTGGGTTCGAACCACATGCCTTTCCTGTGGGATTGCAGCACTGCTTCTTACCACTAAGTGACCAATACAATGAATGTGTATGTATTCACATAAAAATCAAGTGCTTCTCATTTTAGACTCCCTGTTTTACACCCCAAACTCATTATTGTTTGATTCCTACTCATAAAAAATATTCCAACACATAGTAGATTCTCAGTCAAAATGGGTCAGAGGAAAATTGTCCCATAAGGTTTCTAAAGCTGAAGACCTTTATAGAAGTAGGCTGGCTCATACTTCTCCATGGCTGATCTTTGGTTAGCAGGTAAACCCTTTAACCACAGTGCTGCCCTACTTGTGTACCACTGCCAACAAATAGATTCCAAAGCATCGTGATACTCCATCAGATTTTCCAGGCTATGAGTCTTTATGGAAGAAGAATGTCTATCTTTCTTCTACAAAGCAGCTGGTCCTTTTGAACTGCTGGCCTTGATAGCAGAACAGCACACAACAAACTACACCACTGTAAGTACTAGTATACTGAGACTTTGGAATAGCTCTCATTGATTTTGTTTTATTACCTGTGCATTTTTTCCTTAATTACACTGTGGTGTTGGTAGTCATAGTTAGTGAGTTGGAAGACTTATTTACAAGTAGGAATTCTAAGCATGAGGCTGCACTGACAACATGTCTGCAGAATGTAACAAAAAGTCATGAAGAGAATTTGGAATTTGTCTTGGAATTTCTCACTTGAAGAATGAGTGTCCTTAAGCTAAGAAGTCCATGTTTGGGTATTTTTGCATGAACTTTATGCATGTCAAGATAAATTCTTGAAAGATAGTATGGGAAGGCTTATTGATCTGACAGATGTTAGAAAGTTCACAACAGAGATCTGAATTTGCCTTGTTAGCGATGGGGGACAGTCAAAATAGATCCTTGCAAAGGAAAATTAAAGAGAGCTAGTATAAACCTATCTATAACCTTATTCAAATAGCTTTCAAATGACTTCACATAAAGTCTTAGCTGAGAATATATCTGTATTATTTAAATAGATTGTATAGTTGAAGAAAAAATAGTTGCTACTGTTGATTGCCTTCAAGTCAAGAATGACTCACAGCGACCCTATGAACAAAAGGCCTGAAGCCCCTCTATGACCATGGGCATTTATCAAAGTTCACAGGTTTTCCTGAGGCATGTTATTTAGGAAGTGGATGCCACTCCTGCTTCCAAACCTGACATAGTATATTATTGGTTTTATATGCCATTGAGTCGCTTGTGATGTCCTGTGTACAGCAGCTCTGAACCCTTCCCTGTCCTGAGCCAGTCTCACCAACTGACACACCAACCCCCATCACCCCAGTTACTGTACCAATCCATCTCATGCTGGGTCTCCCTCTCCTGCACTGTCCATCTACCCTTCCGAGCATGAGGTCCTTCTACAAGGACCAATCTCCTGGCCATGTGCCCAAAGTTAAGTGAGGCAGAGCTTCCAAATTCTAGTCTCCAAGCAAAGACTTGGCTCCACCCTCTCCAGAACAGACCTATTTCCTTTCTTGGCAGTCCATGGTATGTTCAAGACTCTTCTCCAGCTTCACAATTTGAAGGCATTTATTTTTTCTGTCATCCATACACATTGTCCAATGTTGTCAGGTTAAAGTTTTGTTGTTTTTTTTAAAAGGAGTATATCACATTTCAAAATAAACTGAATTACATAGAAAAAAAAATCATTGACTAGTTTGTAAGTTTTTTTTGTGTGCCTAGTATCATTTTAGATCATTACCAAAATGTTTTTAAATTTAGTGGCTTTAGAAGTTATAGAGGGAGCACTAGTGGCCTAGTGGCAAGAAGCTGCACTACAATATTGATGGCAAGAGGTTCAAATCCACCAGCTGCTCTGCAGAAGAATGGGCAATCTCCTCTTGTGTGATTAGCTTGCTCTGAAAACCAACTGGAAGATTAGCTATGGGTCAGTTCTGACTGGATGGTACATAACAACACCAGGTAGTTACAAAGTAGAATCTGCTAGGTCGTCATCTTTTATGTTGCTGATCTAACTGTGGATGTTAGAGAGCTCTGGTGTCTTAGTGACAAAGGAACTGTCCTGGCAATGCAAAGGTACATGGTTCAAATCCACCAGGTCATCATGGGGGCCAGATGGGCAATCTTTTTCCTAAGGCAGCTCTGAGTTGGTTCGGCCTCAAAGGCATACAGCAACATCCAAGTAGACCACCACTAATAACAACCCAGTTAACAAGAGATCTGAACTGCGTCCAATCCTCTGGCATCCTCATGATCTATCTGCCCATTGTGGTAGTCAACTGTGCCAAGTAAATTTATTTGGAAGGTTTTTGCATATAAAGAGCTCCCAAATTGTTTGCTCAATTCTAAAATCCCTAGCCAATTTCTTGAATAATCTTTGCATTCGAGCATCATGGAACTTCAGTCTGCCCTTCCTGGTTTTGCCACGTGACAGCTCTGAGGATCCCAGGCTCATTCCCACAGTGAGGTGGTTACTCCACCAAAACCACAGCAGTTGCTTCACTAACAGCAGCAGCCCGAGTGTGAAGACAGAGCTGCACGCACTGTGGGGTGGAAACTCAGCTCATTCACCTGCAGGATAAAAGGAGACACTGAGAAGGAACGAAACAGCACTAGGGAGGAAAATAGCACTGTCAATAGAGGGACTGACAGCTAGGAGTGTCAAAAGTCCTCCCCCAGCTCTTCAAACCCAAGTTTATTTAATAATACAGAAAGCAAGGGAGAAATAGTCTCTATCTGTCAAGGGAGTTTCACCTGCGTATTAAATACTTTCAAAATTTTCTTTCTTGGTGTCACATTCCTGAACTCCAAGAATTCCAGGATTATATAATGATATGTCTACACTTATTTTTTTATATCAATAATGACTTATTTTCCTTTTGAATTTTATTGTCTATGAGTAATGGTCTAAGCCAGTTTTCATGTATCTATTTTTGGTTCCTTTTTGTTTTCTGCTGTTGCTTTTTTAAAATTATTGTTTCCTGTACTATTGTGCCTGTCTTCCACTCTTGTTTGGGCTTCTGTCTCACCAACGATTTTCTCTATGACACTAATCACTAGCGTATTTATCTGAACACTGCCTAGAAGCCTATTGCTAAGTCTCTCTCCCCAGTCATTATTTCTTTAGTGTTGTTTTTGTCATTTATTATGGCATTGGTATTATTGTCTTTGCATAGTTATGTTATATGTTATACATACTACTTTGCATAGTATAGACTAGAAGATTTTACAAAAAAAAAGATTTTTTTTACTGCTTTAAGTGCAATAATTATTTTACATTGTGTTTAATCCATAGACATTGTGTTTTATGTAATTTTTCATTTAAATTATGTTTCAACCATTTATATACATTGTATTATAATTAATTATCATTGATCTGTGCCTATCACGACCCCATTAACACACGATCTTTGGTTAGCAGTGCAAATTCTTATGGGCTTTGCTATCAGTTAGACCTTTAATATTTGTAAATATATCTAAGAAAAATTTATCAGTATATTATGGTTAAGTAATGGTTTTAAAACTACGGAGTTTGCTGGAATGAGTTTCTCACTAGTTTTTCCATTTTTTTAGCAGTTTAAATCTTAAATCCAGTTGCAGTTGCAAGAGAAGACAGGTTTTATGCTCTTTTTACTTCTTTATTCTGAGCTATGATCTCCTCCCGTTCAATTATTTGCTTCCACAAACCCACTGGTAGATCAGCTACTGATTGGTTCTGACTTGAAAGTACACAACAGCAGTGGTAAAGACTTGCATGGCAACCTGAAGACATATGGTTCAAGTTTACCAGATTCTCCATGAGAGAAAGGTGGAAAATTTCTCCCATTTCTTTTATAGTCTCTGAAAATGCTGTGAGTTGATTCCAACTCAAGGGCACATAGCAACAACAAGAAGGACCACGAAAGTTGACCTGGAAGGAGGACCATGACACAAACAAGTGCTTTCTAAGAACTGGAAGTAAAAACTTGATCCTAGAGACATTTCCTGGTAGATATACGACCAATATGTTGTTATTGTGTGCAATTGAGTCCGAACTGGCCCATAGTTGACCCTCAAGTGGGTTTTCAAAGGCAGTTTAATCCCAGGGGAGGAGATTGCCCATCCTTCTCCCATGGAGCAGCAGGTGGGTTTGAACTGTGAGCTTTCGGCATAGAGACTAGAAATACCCTAGTATGAGGGGGAAAGGTGCTTGTCCTGTACTCTTCTCAAGGTTGCTGTGCGGATAGAATGAGATTTCTCATCAGAGCAACCTACAAATTGTGAATGCTTTAATCAATGTAAACCCCAAACATACACTTCCGTTTCATTTTAGCCAAGAGCTAGCTCACATCTAATTATGTTCTGACCACAACACTTGTTTTCTGCACATGCTCTGAGATCAGCACACACAGCTGTATTTCTGTGGGTGCATGTACTCTCTGACAACTCCCCTTTGGGGGAGGAAATCCTGAGTCATGGAGCAAAAAGCTTCAGAATCTGTTGAGCAGTGTGTAGTTAAGATCACAAGCTTTAGGGCAAGACACACATGGGCTTAAACCTCCAACTGCTTTAGGTCTAAGATCTTGGACAAGGACCTCAGCTTCTTTAGGATTCTTGCGAGACTCCATGTCCAAGGTCTATTAGATCTTCAACAGTTATGTTGTTGTTGTTGTTGATTGCCTTTAAGTCAAGCACGACTCATAGCGACCATATGAACAAAAGGCCTGAAGGCCCTCTACAACTATTGACATGTATCAAAGTTCATAGAGTTTCTGGAGGCATGTTGGCATGTTGTTTTAGGAAGTGGATGCCACTCCTGCTTCATAGCAATAATAATAATAATAAAACTTAAATAATAAAAAATTTAAATAGTCATGTATCAAATAATAGTGAGAAGGCAGATTAGGAGAAGCAAGAATTGCTTGTAGCAAAGCTTGTTTAATTAAATAAAAAAGTGTATTTCAGACTTCTATATTTAAGCTTCTGGCCTCCTTCTGACCTAGGGTGACTGTTAAGTCTATCACAGTTCCCCTTGAGATGACATTCTTGGGCCTAAGCTTGACACATCTCAGTGGCAATAGACAGAATGACACAATTCTTGGTTTTGTATAGTTAAGGGTTGTGGAGTTGAACAGTTCAGTGGATATGAGCTGGGATTTTTCAATGTCTTTCATGCAGAGGCAACTCTGAAAGCTCAGCTATTGCCTACAACAGCCATTACCATAGAGAGCTCTAACCTCACTGTGTAGCTGTGGCATCAAGATGTGAATTATTACTCAGTCAAACAAAGAAATGGTTTGAGGTGACAAAATACAAGAAAAGCTTTGCTCTACATGATTCTTAACCAACAGAGTTGAAGGGCAAATGACGAATGACGGAAATCCTCTTAGGGAGAGATTGACAGAACCAAATAAGCCTCTCTGACAAGGCTTGCTCTTGTCAGTTTTAGACAAATTAGCAAGTTCAAATGGGTGGCAACTATTCTTGTCTTTCTAGCTGTGGTGATTCTCAGACTCAGTGTGATACTTTTAGACGCTTGCCTGATCAAACTGCCTGAAAGCCTTATACAATTCTCTGAGGTATCATTAAAAGGAAATGGAAATGTATCCACTAGTCCTTGCCAATCTTTCCCATCATATGCTATGTTTGATTGACACATGACACTCTTTGGCACAGTATGAGGGAAGCCCAGAGCTAGCGCCACTGATACTTACAGGAAGTGGGAAGATTACATTTTTTAAAAATTTATTTCTTTATTATTTTTAAAAAATATTCATTTTTCTAAAAGAAAGAGCCTGTCTTTTCCTCTTAGCTCACGTTTCACTATATTTATGAAACATTCAGTGTCAAATAATATTATAAAATGTTGAGCTATTGTTGGGAAAATAGTATCTGGGGCTATAGAAAGAAAACAGCACATTAAATTCTTTGATGTCAACTGTGGCATGTGTTCCTGGTGATGTGATGGTTGAGAAATAGTTGCTAATTCAATGCCTCATCACTTCCTTTTTGGGTTTTAAATACTATTTGATTGATTGTTTTATGAATATAGTATTTGGATTTTTGTATAGCTAGTGCTGAAGTAAATTGTTGGATGAGACCTACAGTAGAACTTCGTTCTTTTTGGAATTTACAATATTAATTTCTTATCAGTACACAGGAATGCATAATGCAAACCTCTTGGTATTTCATGTTTGTAACACATTAAAAATGAGCACTAACAAGGTCGCAGATTGGCTAATGTTCTTTTTGTGGACTCTTCCTCTCTGGTTAGGGAGCTGTTGGTCCCAAATCTCTGCTCGGGATCCTTAGATGACATTATGGTGACTGCTCAGATGTCTCCCTAGCTTTCTGCTCCCTGTTTGTATTTCTTAACAAATTACTTAGCTCCTACTTTAACTTATTTGTACATCATTTATATTCCTGTGCTACAATACAGAGTTGGAGAGTGGAACCAGTAGCATGTAGCCTGAAAAGTTTAAAGTTCTTGCCATCTAGTACTTGACAGAAAGTTTGTTTAATCCCTATTCTAAGGAAATAGGGACTTAGTGAGTCAGAAGTTGGGCTTCTAACCCAAAGGCAAGTGGTTTGAGTCCATCAGCTGCTCCAAGGGAGAAAGATGGGCAATTCCCTCCTGTGTGATTTATAACCTCTGAAAACCTGCTGGAGGGACTGGTTCTGGCTTGGAGGTAATGAACACCAAGGAAATATTGACCTTCTTCCTTCGTCACAGCAGGCCTTTCCTCCATCACTGTTGGTGAATTTTAGCTCCTCCTTAAAACCCCATTTGCTGCCTATCTCAATCTCCAGACTCCTTTATACCCTCTCTAGTCATTCTTTCTCTAGTGTTCATCTTGTTATTGTTGTTGCTGTTAGGTGCCTTTGAGTTAAGTACGACTAATAGTGATCCTATGAACAAAAGATCTGAACTCAGTTTTATCCTGCACCATCCTCACACTTCCTGACACACAAAAGCCCATTGCAGCAGTCACCGTGTCAGTCCACCTGGCCAAGGGTCTTCCTCTCCTTCGCCAACCCTCCATTCTTCCTAGCACCATGTCCTTCTCCCAAGGAATAGCCCCTTCTAGCAATATACCAAAGTATGTGAGGTGAAACCTCATCACTCTTGCCTCCAAAGAGCACTCTGGCTGTACCCTCTCCAAGACATATCTATTTGGATGGCAATTCACAGTCATGTTTATTGATGCCTTATTTACAACAACGAGGAGATGGGAACAACCCAAGTGCTCATCAACAAATGGATAGATAAAAACTCTATGGTATATTCATACAATGGAATAGTATACAGCACTGAAGAACAATGAACTCATGGCACATTATTTAACATGTGTTACCCTACAGGACATTACACTGTCATATCTCAATCATAAAAGGACAAATACTGCATAACACTGCTGTTATAAAGCAGGTCTGGCATGAAAGTTTGGGAGAAGAATAGGATAAGGGTGGGTAGATAATGAACATTGCATTGGAACAGATGAAGAAAAAATTGTTTGAAAGGAATAGATGATTAGGCATTATATAAATGATAACAGCCCAGAATAAGAGATACATTGCAAAGAGGACTGGTGAGCGAGAGGGAATATTAAAAAAAAAAAAAAAAGAAAAAGAAAAAGTGAACTGGGAGAGGAGGAAAATAGGAGGGAGAGGGCACTGAAATATGCAACAATGAAAGAATGAAAATCTAACCTTTCTGTAAACTTTCATTAAAATCACCATTAGAATAAAAACTTTTCTTAAAAACCAAAACCAAAACAAAAAGACATTCGTTCTCTTGGCCATCCATGGGATGTTCAGTGCTCTTCTCCAACACTACAGCTCAAATGCATCAATTCTTTTTCTGTCATCCTTATTAATTGTCCAGCTCTCAGATGCATAGCAAGTGATTGGAAAGACATGGCCTGAATCAGACGCACCCTAGTCCTTAAACTGACATCATTACTTCTGAATAATTTGGAGAGGTCCCTAACTGCAGATTTTCCCAGTGCAATATGTCTCTTTATTTCCTAACTGCTGGTACCAGGGATGTTAATTGTGTTCATCTTGGGTTTACTTTAATAAGAATGGTTAAATTGCTTATGGTGACACAAATATTCCTGGAGGATGAGTAATTGTAGAATAAGGAATTTTTATCAACCTGGCTGTAAGAACCAGCCTTCTGCAAAGCATCTCCACCCAAAGTTTCATGTCCTGCTAGGATATTCAAGATGTACCCAGCCTCAACCAAACAGTATAATATACAGACACCTCAGTGCCTTCACTCATGACGGTCTCCTTAAATAGCCTTTTCCAATTCATACATTTGGCTTTTGAACTTTGTGGTTGTATTTGCTGTGTGCTATAGCTGATAGCACTACTCTTCTCAAAAGTAAATTTCCCCCTTCCAGAATCTTTTCTTGTTCCTCCTATTCTGATTTCTCTTTTTGAATGTAGCTATCGAGAATTTCATGTGTTTCTCTTATGATATGTAACACATTCCGGTTCATATTTCAGATATTTGTGTATCCCACATACACATACCACAGAAATGGCAGGATCCTTGGCCTAATGGCTTTACATTAAACACCCTGCCGTAGAGTAAGTTCCAACTCACAGCAAGCATGTAGTGGCTTTGAATTGTCAGTCTTTTAGTTAGCAGCCCAGAGCTAATCATTATACCACCAGGCTCCTTGTCTTTATAACAGCTAGGGATAATTGGGATGGGAGTGTCAGAGACAGTGCGATTGGCACAGGACAGAGCGGAGTTTAGGGCTGTTGTACTATGAGTCGCAGGCGACTCAACGGCACATAACAACAAACAACAACAGTGCCATTTAGCTGTGGTGGCTTACAGTTAAGATGTTGTGCTGTCAACTCAAAGGAAATCCACCAGCTGCTCTGGGGGAGAAAAATGGGCTGTCTCTTCTTGTTGATTTATTGCCTCAAAAAATCCTGCTGGAGGGTCACCTCATTGCAACTCAACAATAGCACATAATGACAATCAGTGACATTTAGAGTCTAGCTAGATTCTATTAAGAACCTCTGGTAACCGACAGAGTAAAAAGTTCTCTCGTCAACCCAACAGCAGGCTCCACTCTCCTCTCCATGGGAGAAAGATGAACAATCTCCACCTCTTCCATTTTCAGCCTCTGAAAACCTGCTGGAGAGATAGCTTCATGGCCCATAACAACAACATCACAGATTCTATTGGATTTCCCTTACCAAAAATGTGAATCCTCTGTGAATAAAAGATTACAAGTTTTCTAAAACATTCTTCCTGAAACAGCATGTTCAAACCCCTGAAGAATAATTGCCATGCAGTTTTTACAAAAATCAATTTTCTTTTATAATATTTTTTTAAATTAGCCCTGCTTGATTGTTTTTATATGTTCTGTTAGTCATGAATCTGTGCCTCACACAGAAATGCCAAGATACTTACTTGAACATTTTTACAACTGAGATGCTGTCCCACTAGCACTACATTTGCATGACAATACCTATGGGATTTCATTTATCCTTGCTGGTGAGTTCCTCAGTTTAAATTTTGAATTGATAATGAGCACTATCTCTTCAAGGGAGTGAGCTGAAGAGGAGATCAATACTTGCCAGGGTTTGGTGGTGTGTTTTTTTTCACCCCTCTCCCCCTTTTTCCCCTATGTGTGTGATCTCAGGAAGATGATTATGCAAGTCCTTTAGAAATTTTTCTTGGGGGCGTACTTTGTGTCAGCTGCATTTTTTTTCTTTCTTTGATCTGTGACCCATGCTGTGAAATTAAGTCATTTAATTCCCTTTAATGGTTGTGTGTTAGCTTTGCAGATGGCAGAGTGATGTTCTGGAAGAAGGCAGAGTAACATCCTCAGTGCTCAAAGAGGTCAACATGTTCTGCAAATGTCGGCAGCTGGGAATAGCAGAACTGGTCAACAGTGTGGCTGAATCTCTATAAAGTCATTTTTTGGGGAAAATGCCTTCTTGAGACGTATTTGTTATTAGAAGAAAGTGCAAGACAAAGATATGGTGGCTGAAGAACAATATTCCTCAAATTTTACCTTAGTAGTAAATTATCCTTTCTTTCTGGACTCTTGAGCTATCTGATTTGCATCTACCGTCATAGCATACAAAAAACTATATTTCCTTAAGTTGCTTTTGACTCACGGTGATCCCATGTATGTCAGAATAGAAATGTGCTTCATTAGGATTTTTTTTTTTACTAAAAGGAAAAAAAGGAGTTTTAAACTCTTAAAATCGTCATAAAATCAAACAAGCCAATGGAAACATGGATAAAAGATAAAAATGCACAAATAAAGAATAGACCCAAAGGCTAAATATATTTTTTAAATGCTCAAAAATAACGAGTAGTCAAGAAAATGCAAATTAAAGTAACAATGAAATGTCATTTTATAAGCATCAAATGGACATTTATAACTCCAGTGGCTCTGACTGCCATTTCTATTACCTTCTCTATACTTTGATCAGGAAGCAGCTGTCAGAACAGAGCAAGGAAACGCTGTATGGTTCAAAATCAGGAAACATGTATGCCAGGAATGCATCCTATTTCCAAACCTTTTAAGACTATATGTGGACCTTACGAAGAGGAAAAAGGCATCAGCATTGAAGGAAGGCTCATCAACAATCTGTGTTATGCTGATGACACAATTGAGGAGGACCTAAAGCATTAGCTGCAAAAGGTCAAGGACGGCAGTCTTCAATATGAATTGAAGCTCAACATCAGGAAGACAAAGATTCTCACCACTGGGCCAATTGACAACACTATGATAAATAGAGAAGAGACTGAGATTGTTAACAATTACAACTTGCTTGGCTCCACTATCAACACTTTTTGAACCAGCAGACAGGAAATCAAAAGATTAATTGCACTGGGAAAATCTGCTGTCGGAGATCTCTCTTAAGTATTGGAGAGCAGTCATGTCAATCTAGAAACTAAGATGCACCTGATCCAGGCTATGGTCTTCACAATTACTTGCTATGCATCAGAGAGCTGGACAATGACTAAGGATGACAGAAGAATTGTTGTCTTTGAGTTGTGGGGCTGGAGGAGAGTACTGAACATTCCATGGACTGCTAAGATAACAAATAGATCTATCTGTTCTGGAGAAGGTCGAACAGAGCTGGTCTCACATACTTCAGGCATGTTGCCAGGAAGGATCAGTCCTTGGAGAAAGACATAATGCTTGCAGGGGTGGAGGAACAGCACGAGACAGGTTAACTGTAAACAAAGCTCTGAGAAGATTCCAGAATATGATGACTGTCCTTCCAGTATATGAGCCCACGTCCTGAATCTTCTGAATTATTTACAGGCTTCACAATTTCTTTTCTGTCCTATCTTGATTCCAGTAAATTCTCTTGCATTTACACTGAATTTCTCAAGAGAGGTTTGCAATTACCCCAACTTATGTTTTGTGTGGAATTTAAAAATAGAAACCAAACCCATTTCTGTGGAGTAATTTCTAACTCACAAAAAATCCTATAGAATGGGATAGAACTGCTGCCATCGAGTTTGCAAGGTTCTAAGTGTTGACAGAAGAAAAACTGTACCTCCCTCTCTTGTGGAGTAGGCTTGAATTCTCACAGCTGAGCGTTTAACAACTTAACACATCAGGAAGTTTGTTTTACTTTGTGGTACAATCTTTGTAAGAGAAAACCTCAGGGTGATGGGCGGGAAAGACGGTGTGGATGTTTGCTCATGAAGGTGATAGATTTTATAAACGGAGGTTGTCAGTGGAACGCTGAGGCAGAAATCTCTAAGAGAAGGTGTGATAGAGTGCATCATAGCGGAGGTTTACCCAGCCAGAGTCGTGAGTTTCACAGAGGTTGATAAAATACTTTAATTTCTTCCAATCACCTCTGTTTATTAATTCCTAAATCAAACCTAGATTTGGATACTTTGTTTCCAGCCTGAAAATGTATGTTTTGAGACCAATTCAAGTAAATTATCCTGTAGCACTCCAGTTCCAAGGAAATGTAAGATTTCATTTGGATGAGTCTGTTGCCTCCATTTGCTCTAATCTTAGCCTGCTTGTTTGTGTTCTCACCTCACCAGTTCTTTTCAAGAATTTTCCAGTAGTCAATGAACTGCTTTCCCTTCCTCCCTTCTTCATATCCAAAATTTCTCAAAGGAAAAACTCATCAACTGAAACTAAGTTTGAGGTGATTGAAGCTCAAAAAAGAGATGCTCTCTCAGAACTTGAAAAACACTTCAAAGATCATCTTGTAATATCTGAGATCTCCTAACAACTGCGGGTTGTTAGAGATCAGTGGTCAGTAGAAGCAGCCCAAATCAGGGAAGCATTAACTACTACATTCTCGAGGCTGTAATTATAACACTTTCAAATTTATCAAGGGATAAAAATATCTATTACATCCTATCTGTACATGTCTGGTTGCATGCACATACAGAAAGAGAGGGAAAGAAAGCATAACTAAATACAGGAATTTTTTCTTCATTTTTTTTTAGGAGTCAGAATGAGCCCCCATTCTTCCTGGGAAAGCCTCATGTTTGTAAAAATATTGTTTTTCTAAACTCACCTGGGTTTGAAGTGGAGCTCTTCAAACCTGCCAGATGAGCTAGTGGTCAGGTTAAGAAAGAATATGTGCTCCTCACATAATGGAAAATGGATTAAAAGCATCAGGAGCCTAGTGCTGTTTGGTGCAATCTAGCACGACTCATAGTGAACCTACAAACAACAAGATAGACCTGAACCCGGCTCTATCCTGTGTCTCCATCCTCATTATCTGTGACACACCTGAGCTCATTGCTGCAATCAGTGTCTGTCTCGTTGTGGTTGTTCTTCTCCTTCCTTGATCCTCCATCTTTCTAAGCATCAAGTCCCTCTCCAAGGACTGTGTCTAGCAACCTGTCCAAAGTATGAGAGATGAAGCTTTGCTGTCTTTGCCTCCAAGAAGCATTCTGGCTGTATTCTCTCAAAGACCTAACTGTCTGTTCTTTTGGAAGTCCATGGGCTATTCAGTACTCCTCTCCAGCATACTGTAAGTGGAGCAATGAAGAGAGAAGAGAGGAAGATGGAAGCCAGTCAGTGCAGAGTGAAGGAGTTGGGCAAAGAGTTGACTGAAGTGGCTTCTGTAACTAATTTTTATAAGGGAAAAATTTTAAATATATATTAGAAAATCATCATATGTACCCTGTATATATTTGGCTATTAAACCAAAGTGCCACAAATTGGAGTGATTTAAGAAAACACCCCAGAAATTATCTCCCAGTATTCAAGACTATGTGTCTAAAGAAATGCAGGTATTGCCCATCCTGTTTCCTTCTGAAGGTTCTCCTGGAGAATTGGTTCCATTCCTCTCTCCTACCTTCTAGTGACAGCAAGGCATCTTTAGGTTTCCATAGCTTATCAATCACTCCACTCTCTGCCTCCATCTTCACATGATCATCTCCCCTGTTTCTTTCTGTGTGTCTTCTCTTTTATAAGCCTGTTGGGTGAAAACCACTCAACTCTAGTATGACGTCATTTTAACTGATAATATTGTCAAGGACCTTATTTCCAAACAAGGAAGGTTACCTTCATAGAGCTGAAGTAGGACTCTAGTGTTTCTCTTTGAGGGACTAAGTCATGAACTGATTTCAGTAATTATCAATACATGATCAACCTAACTGCCAATTTACTCTCCCCTCTTCCTTCCTTCCATTACTCTGTAACACAAAGCACACAGTTTGTCTTCCATTCAGTATTTCTGTATATAGCTTTTATATCACGTCTGTTATATTTAAAAACAAACAAACAAACAAACCTCCAATATCATCTTACCCCAGTAAGAATAACAAAATTCAGCAGAGCAGCAAGGATCAAATGCTGGAGAGGTTGTGGAGAAACTGAAACCCTTATTCACTGTTGGTGGGAGTACAAAATGGTGCAACCACTATGGAAGGCAGTATGGCTCTTTCTTAAAAAGTTGCAAGTAGAAATACCATTTAACCCAGCAATTCCGCTACTGGGAATATACCCTAAGGAAACCATAACTGCCACCCAAGCAGATATATGCACACCCATGTTTATTGTGGCTTTGTTCACAATAGTAAAGATTTGGAAACAACTCAGATGACCATCAACAAACGAATAGATAGAGAAACTGTAGTATAGTCACACAATGAAATGCTATGCTGAATTGAAAAACAAAGAACTCATTAGATATTATACAAAATGGGTGACCCTAGAGGACATTATGCTTAGTGAAATATGTCGGTCACAAAAGGACAGGTAAGCGCTGCATAATGCCACGGTCATAAAAGGTGACTGACATCAGGCTTGGGGGGTGGGGAACCTAAGAGAAGAAGGGATAAATAATGTATA
>NW_006399757.1:3096493-3114658 GCF_000299155.1 Elephantulus edwardii | reverse complement strand
TGTCATCCCATGCTGCCTTTTGAAATCTTCTATTCAACTCTTTAGTATCTTGAATTCTTCCCTGTGCTTTGGCTTCTCTGCACTCCAGTGCAATTTTCAGAGTCTCTTCATATGTTGTATTTAAAAAATCCGTAATAAAAATGTAAAAATATCCCCCAAAACCCAAAACTCCAATATCATTATCAATTTTAAAACTCTCGCAATACCCTCAGATCATCAAAGATAAAGGGTCCAAAGTGTCTCTTACATTACACTAAGCTTTATATTATGTAACATATGTTGTCTTTGTGTACCATAGAGTTGGAATCGATCCGTAGCCAGCCCTCCAGTGGATTTTTAGAGGAAATAAATCACAGGGGAGTTGATTACCCATCTTTCTCCCGCCAAGCAGCTGGTGGATTCAAACATCATACCTTTGCTTTGGCAGCAAGATTCCTTGTCGCTAAGCCACCAGAGCTCTCTATGTAACATATTAAAAAGTTGAAAAACCCTCAAGGCATAGTTTGATGAATTTTTGCACATAAATGCATCCCTCTAATCAGAACTCACACATAGCAGAATCTCACCAGCAGTGCAGAGACCCAAAGGTTCAGGGAGTGGACTGCATTGTGTTAACTGCTATCCTGATTTTGAATTTTATATAAATATAATCACATAGTATTCACTCTTATGTTAGGCTCACCATTATAAGATATAAATTTTTTAGAGTGTTTGAAACAAGATCAGTCATTGCATCAGTTGAGGAATCTCTTAGGTTTCTTTCAATATGCCTATTCTCCCTTTTTTCAATTTGCCACTTGGTAATATCTCTAAATTATATTGAGACATCTTTCTTGTATAGTTTTTCACATGTTGGAATTGGATAAAAACTTCCTTGATGTATCTCTGTATTCCATCGAAATTTTGAGCTTGATCTAGAGGCTTGATGAGATTGATTTTATAGTAAGAGTATAAAGAACATTTTAAAAGCATTACCTTTCATTTACTCTCCAAGACTACCAACAAATTTTATTTTACTCCTTGATCCAGGTGGATGAGTAGATCCTTTATTATGGAAATTCTAAGAGGAGAATGCAAATAGAACCAATATTCAAGTAATTCATAAGGGTGTATAAGTTAATCAGTTAAGTGAGGAAACGAAAACCTCATTAACAAATGGTGTTGGCAAAACTGGAAAACTAACTGTGGAAAATTCAAGCAAGATCCACACCTCATACCATACACAAAAACTAACTCAAAGTGGATCAAGAAACTAGAAGTAAAACCAAGGACTATAAACTTCATCAGAGAAAAGCTTAGAAGGACTCTAGAAGCCCTAATCTACAACATGAACAGTCTTCCAAGCATCTGGAAAAACTTACAACCAGGAGAGAATAAAATAGATGATTGAGACCTAAGAATCAAATTCCTGAGGACATAAAAAAAACTTCTCTAACACAGTAACCATAAACTGCTAGGAAAACAAACAGATTCGTCCTGGAAACGGTTAAACCGGGTGGCTCCTTGGAGGCAAGGATTCTGAGGCTCCATCTAATATACTTTGCACATGTTGTGAGGAGAGACCGGTCCTTGGAGAAGGACATCATGCTTGGGAGGGTGGAGGGACAGTACAGGAGGGGAAGGCCCTCTCTGAGGTGGATTGATTCAGTGACTGGGGTAATTGGGATGGGTGCGTCAGAGACAGTGCGATTGGCACAGGACAGAGCAGAGTTTAGGGCTGTTGTACATAGGGTCGCTATGAGTCGCAAGTGACTCGATGGCACATAGCAACAACAACAACAACACGGTAAAAAGAAAGACATAGACTGGGAAAAAAATTTGGTAACAAATTCAAGCCATGAGTTGCAATGCTTAAGGATGCTATGGACAGAATATTGAATGATTCAGGAAGCATTAAAAGAAGATAGAAGGGGTATACAGCGTCATTGTACCAAAAAGAATTGGCTGACAAAGAAGAATTTCAAGAAACAACACATGATCAAGAGACAATGGTGATGAAGGAGAAACTACAGGCTGCTCTGGAGGACTTGGCAGAAAATAAAGCCCTAGAATTGATGGAATACCAATTGACATATTTCAACAAACAGATGCTGCTCTCGATGTTCTCACCAGGTTGTGCCAAGAAATCTGGAGGACAACTACCTGGCCAACTGACTGGAAGAGATCCGTATTTATTCCCATTCTGAAAAAGCCCAACAGAGTGTGGAAATTATCAAACAATATCACTAATATCACACACTAGCAAAATTCTGCTGAAGATATTCAGAAATTACTGGAACAGTACATTGACAGAGAAATACCAGAAATACAAGCTGGGTTTAGAAGAGGTCTTGGCACTAGAGACATTATTGACAATGTCAGACGGATCTTGGCAGAAAGCACAGAGTACTAGAGGAAAGTCTATCTGTATTTTATTGACTATACAAGGTCATTTAACTGTGTCGATCACAAAAAATCGTGGCTAACCTTGAAAAAAATGAATCCCAGAACATTTGACTGTGCTTCTGCAAAAACTATACTTGGGCCAGAAAACAGTCCTCAGAACAGAGCAGAGAAACACTGGTTCATCTTTCTCGTGCAGAGCAGAGTGGATTTGAACTACCAGAGAGGAATCACCTTTGGGTCAGCAGCACAACTCTCTAAACATTAGGCCACCAGAACTCTCTTAGAAAATAGACTAGAGAAAAGTGAATTGCGTGGTAGGAAAACCAGTTAAGGATCCATCCCAGCAATCTAGATAGAGCACAGTGAGAACCTGAACTAAAACACAGCTGTTAGAACTAAAAAGAAGGCAATGAAATTGAGCATTGTAATAGAGGAAG
Organism: Elephantulus edwardii; assembly: GCF_000299155.1. Lineage (NCBI taxonomy): Eukaryota > Metazoa > Chordata > Mammalia > Macroscelidea > Macroscelididae > Elephantulus > Elephantulus edwardii. The sequence continues at coordinate 3,111,836 of NW_006399757.1, read as the reverse complement.
AAGAAATAGAATTGGTGAGTAGATGAGGAATTAGTTTAGAATAAATTTGAGTTCAGGGAGAGTTACACAGTAAATGAGAAGGCAAGGATCCTTCACCCATATAGGTAAAAAACAGGTTTTGGGGTCCATTAAGCTTAAATTGCAAAGTATTCCCAAATAAATGTCATCAGACATCTAAACTCAACTCCAATAAAAGGTGCTGCCTCTTTTTTGTGTGAAAAGATAAACTAGTAGTTAGCATTACCTGCATCATCTTGCAAACCAAGAAAGGGATCTAATAGCAGTGGTTTCTCAAGAACAAAGGTGAGTCAAACTCATCAGAGAGCAATTCTAAAACTGCAGAGGCCCATACCCTATTCTAAACCCTCTGAAAAGAGGGTAAGGCTAGAAAGTGCTTCTACATTGTTATTCTTCCTTGTATCCATGCCTCCTACCTGTCTTTCATTTGACCTCATGCTTCTCTTTTATTTATTGGATATAATTATTGAGTGACATATATATATTATATATATGTTTGTTGTTGTTGTTATATATATAATCTTCCCTATACCTTACCAGAAACATTGTCATCCACATTTTCCCTCCCTAACTAACTTGTATTAAAATGTATTTTCTATTTGTGTCATGTTGCCCACCCCCAAGAAAATAATAAAATGTGGGCTATTATGGCTTAAAACAGGAGTTTTAAAAAATTGGAAAATTTGTTTCTTTTTTTTATTAGATCCAGCTCTGTGAATCCTTCTGCTGCTGTTGTGATGTTTTCATTCAATCTTAATACTTAAGTGTGTCACCCTCAGTCTTAATACATCAAGTGCTTTACCAGAGAACAAGAAGAAATATGTCAAGACTGCTTGCTTACACAATGTCCTATTCTCTAAGAAATTTCCTCTTTGATGCTTCTTTAAATCATTGGTGACTCTGTAGAAAGTTATGTGATGAGTTTGCGCAAGGATCCAGCTTCTCCTGGGGTTTGGAGTAAAGTTATGCAAACATTTTCATCAGAGCCAAACTGCTTGAGGGAATGAATGATAGTTTCCAGGGGGCCTCTGAACTTGGAGAACAGTGTTGGAGAACACTGAAGTTTATCGTAATCCACAAAGACAGTGTTCTACATTATTCTTTGGTGAGTAGAAGCTAGGGTCTTAAAACTTTACAAACAGCCATCTTGGTAGGTGTAACTACTAGGTGCAACTACTGGTCTCATCCTTTCTGGAACAAAGAAGACGGAAGAAGAAATCAAAGATGCATAGAAACAGTCCAAAGGACTAGCGGACCATGAGAACCTTAACTCCATGAACTTGAGATCTGAATGGTATCCAGAAACCACAGTTGACCACTATAAAGGGATCACAATAGAAAATCTTGGACCAAGTTAGGGATAAATATGAAACTAACCTGAAAATGTAAAAATAGTCATATTAACTAGTGGAACCCTCCCCCTCCCCCTACAAGACTATGATCCTTAGTCACCCCTTAAAGCAGGAGTAAAACTCACCCCTATGTCTTAACTAGTTGCAAAACAAGATAGGCCTATAAAAGGAATAAAAATACCAAGGAGACACTCCTTAAAATAGTCAACCACATAAATTCAAAAGGGCAACTGTTACCCAGTAATAAAACTGAGAAAGCTGTAAGGGGTATGCTATAAGGATTAATGGGGGAATATGAAGAAAATGGGAAGAATGCAGTTACAATGTAAGTAATAAAAAACAAAACCACAATACCTTCTGGGATAGGGAATTCTGCAGTAGACTAAGGGATGCAATTAGTTTTTTTGTATATCCAATTCTTTCCACATATGTTTGAAACATTTGACCTGAAACTTTTTTAATAATGTGGAATATTGACTTGGGGGAAGACTATTAAAAACTAAACCAAACCAAAAACTTAATCTATTACTTTTCAAACTTCTATTGCATCTCAAAATGAGTTAAGAGGGAACATTATTTGTCTGCAGTACAATCTTTTTAGACTAGCTAAAACTCCAGAAACTCTCTACTTCTCTTTGGAAAAACAAGAGGGAAATAGCAATCTGGCCTTTGGCCTACGGAAATTTCTAGATGCAGGTAAAAATTCAAACTTCTGTCAACTGTTACTTCATGCTGTTTCCTGAATGTATTTTCATTTCTTAGTTTTGAAGCCCCCTACATACTAAAGCAATTGAAAGATGATTGATTGTTGATTGTCTGGTTGGTTGATGGCATCTTATAGGCAAAAGGAATGCTACATGACTATGAAGAGAAGACTGTGGAGGAATGTCTTACTGAGCACAACTGGTGAGTTTCCAATGAATGCTGCCCACATTAGTGATTAAAGCTGTGCGTTACTTTCTTTTCTGGAAGAAACATAGGCAAGCAACAAGAGGGATTAATCAGCAGTGTAATTCTCTTGTATTATGGCAAGCATTGGACGTGTTAACACAAGCAGTTGAAAACCTCTAACTCTTGTTATTGTTAGGTGCTGTCAAGTTGGTTATGTATCAAAGAGACCCCATATATAACCTGCCTGATCTTGAGTCATCCTTACAGTCTTTGCTGTGCTTAAACCCATTGCCATACTCACTGTGTCAATCTGTCTCAGAGAGGGGCTTCCTCTTTTTTTGATGTCCCAGTGGCACCTAACAACAAGAAGAGCTTTTCCAAGCATATTCTCTTTTTTTTAATATTTTAATTTCTTTATTTTTCATCTCAGTGAATATCTACAGAGATTTTGGAATTCCATTCATTCATTGTTGCTCTTTTTTAAGATTTAGCCCCTTCTGATAATAAGACCAAAGTCTATGAGACAAAGCCTCACCATATTTGCCTCTAAGGAACACTTTAGTAGATTTGTTGGTTTACTTTAGGCTTTATATTCAACATTCTTCTACAACATCACATTTCAAAGCCGTAGATTCTTCTTTGATTATCCTTATTCATTGTCCAAGTTTAACATCCATATGAAGTAGTTGAAAACACCATGGTTTAAGTCAAACACATTTTAGTCTTTCAAGTGACCGCTTGCTCCTTAGCACTTTGAAGAGGTCTTTGACAGCAGTTTGGCCCAAAGCAATATGTTGTTTGAGTTCTTCTATATGAAAAAGAATATGACATCAGATTAATGAAATACTAACTTTTAAAACCTTCACTATGCAAATGGCATAATTTCGCTTGCAGAAAAGGAAGACTTGAAGCACTTATAAATGAAGTTTAAGGACATTTTAGGAAAACTCTGGAATTGATGCCTTTGAATTGTGGTAGTGATGAAGAAAATTAAATCTGCTTTAGTAGAAGCATAGCAAGAATTCTCTTTAAAATTGAAGATAGTAAGACTTAATTTCACATATTTTTGGGGATATTAATAAGAGGGATCAGTCTCTGGAGGAGACATTATGCTTGGAAAAGTGGAAGGAGAGTGAAGAAGAGGAAGACATCTCAATGAGATGAATTGACACAGTGGCTACAAGAATGGTCTTAAGCAACATAGGAGTTGTGAGGTGGTACAGGCAGGATAGGGGAGAGTTTTGTTCTGTTATATGAGGTGGCTGTGAGTCAAAACTGGCTCAGCAGCACCTACCAACAATTTGATTTTTGTGAAAGAGAGTGGAATTCTATATCGTCTATTCAATTTTTTTTTTCAACTGATGGATTGTCTTCAGACACATTCGTAAAAATTTGTGAGTCCACAGAGAAGACAACATCACCTCCAGTTTGCTAATAAGGAAACAAGTTTCAGACAGAATGAAGACACCAATCTGAGGATTAATGAGGTTCATAAGTGGAATTAGGAGCTGCATGGTAGACATTATTAGCTCAAACTCGGAATTTCTTCTACTATATTTATGCCATTCTTCTTATCTTCCCCTTGGTGACTAAAAACTTATTTTTAAGCCTCTGAATTGTGCAAAATAAGGGATTTGCTTAAGCACAGTAGGTTTGTTACTGAACACATGGGGTACTTTTCATAGCCAATTGCCAATAAAACAAACAACATCCAATATCCAATATCCAAAGCACTTTATTGCAGATCTGGGAGAGTAGTGAGAATCATCTCAAAAAACCGACTTCCTTGTCTAAGAGTAGTCATTAGTTTTTATACTTGTATTAGATGTCAACCTACTTAACATTTTACTTTTTTTATTTAAAGTTACAAGATTTCTACACTTAAAAAGAATAGTTTATATACAGTTTCTAGTAAACAATTTATGAAATAGTTAATATATTACTGAATAAAATAGTTTTGAAAAGGCAAATACTAATCCAGGAAAAATACATTTCTCTTCCTGGTAAGCAGACAGTTTAAGGTACAATTTACATATAACTGAGAAAAACAGTTTCCAAGAGGTAATTGCTAATATAGGAAAGATGCATTTCACTTTCTGGTAAACAGGCAGCTTAAAGTACTTTGTGGGAAAAAGATAGGCAATCGCCTTCCTGCGATTAACTGCCACTGAAAACCTGTTGGAGGGTCAGCTATGGTTGGGTTCCAATTCGATGGTACACAACAACAACCACAAAATACATGATTAAAGAAAGAAAAAAAGAATTCTAAGGTAAAATGCATAGATTTGTAGGCTGGAGGCAACTGATGTAAATTTTATAACTGTATTAATGGATATGTTTGGATAATCTTCAATTTATTAATACTATCCCATCAAGGAGAATTGATGCCTTTGAGCTGTGGTTTTGGAGAAGAGTGTTGAATATACCATGGACTGCTAGGAGAAGTTGAAACCAGGGTGTTCCTTAGAGGCAAGGATTCTGAAGCTACATCTCACATACTGTGGACATGTTACAAGGAGGCAACAGTCCTTGGAGAGGGACATCATTTTTGGGAGGGTATAAGAGAGGAAGACCCTCGGTGATATGGATCAATTCAGTAACTGGGGTAATGGGTGTAGGTGTGTCAGGGACAATAAGGTTGACACAAGAGAGAGAGAGCAGGGTTTATGGCTTTTGTACATAGGGTCACTATGAATCACAAGAGACTTGCTGGCACACAACAACAACAACAACAACAACATCCCATTAGGTAGTATCAACCTTGCTTGCTGAAACTGAGGAGGACCTGAAGTGCTTGCTACAGAAGGTCAAGAACTGCAGTCTTCAATATGGAAGCTCAACATCAAGAAAACAAAGATGCTTACCACTGGGCCAATTGGCAACATCATGATAGACAGGAGAATTACAACTTGCTCAGCTCCACAATCAATACTCTTAGCACCAGCAGTCAGGAAATCAAAAGATGAATTTTATTGGGAAAATCTGCTGTCATAGACATCTCCAGAATATTTAAAAGCAACAACGTCAGTCTAGAAACTAAGATGAACCTAATCCAGTCCATGGTCTTCATAATTACTTGCTATGTATCAGAAAGTTGAACAATGATTGAGAATGACAGAAGAATTGATGACTTTGAATTGTGGTGCTGGAGAAGAATCTTGGACATACCATGGACTTCCAAGATAACAAATAGGTCTTTCTTGGAGATGGTGAAACCAAGTTTCTCCTTGGAGGCTAGGATTTGAAGCTCCATCTCACATATTTTGGGCATGTGGCCAGAAAAGACCAGTCCTTGGAGAAGGACATCATTCTCGGCAGGGTGGAGGGACCCTGCAGGAGAGGAAGACCCTGGATGAGATGGATTGATACAGTGACTGGAGCAATATGTGTTGGTGTGTCAGAATTAGAGAGACTGGCTCAGGACAAGGCAGGGTTCATAGCTGCTGTACATAGGGTCACAATGAGTTGCAGATGACTCAACGGCACATAACAACAAAAGCAACCCTGTCAGGTTAGCAATCCATAGTTCTGAATCCTATTTATGCTACAATATGATCCAATAAATTAATTGCTAAGATAAAATTAAAAGACATATTGCAATGGGAAAGTTTGCTGTTAGGGACCTCTCCACAGTACTGAAGAGCAATGGTGTCTCTCTGGAGACTAAGATGCGTCTGATACAGGCGATGGTCTTTGCTACCACTTGTTATGCATCAAAGAGTTGGAGGATAGAAAGAGAATTGATGCCTTTGAGCTGTGGTGCTGGAGAAAGATATTGACCATGGACTGACAGGAAAACAAACAGATTCATCCTGGATAGGGTTAAACCAGGCTGCTCCCTGGAGGCAAGGATTCTGAGGCTTTGTCTAACATATGTTGGACATGTTGTAAAGAGGGACCGGTCCTTGGAGAAGGACATCATGCTTGAGAGGGTGGAGGGACAGTGCAGGAGGGGAAGGCCCTCTGTCAGGTAGATTGATTCAATGACTGGGGTAATTGGGATGGGTATATCAGAGACAGTGTGATTGACACAGGACAGAGCAGAGTTTAGGGCTGTTGTACATAGGGTCTCTATGAGTCGCATAACAACAACAGCATGATAAAATTATCTGTGTGTGAAAATGTACCCACACAAAAATGCAAGTGATATAATTTTAAAGCAAAAAATTATTTGCTTAAAAATATATTAGGGAACTTAGGTGAACTAGTCTGTAGGGAGTTGCACTGCTAACCTGAAGACTGTGTCTCTCTGGCAGTCTGAATTCACAAGCAGCTGAGGAAAAATAATGGGCAGTCTCCTCCCATGTGATCCAGAGCCATGGAAACCCAGTTGAGGGTCAGCTATGAGTCATTTCCAACTGGAGGGCAATGAACTGTTGAGCTAAAAACAATACTATAGTCAAATAGCTCTCGAAGTATGGGCCACAGACAAATATCAGCATTACCTGTGAACTTGTTAGAAATGCAAATTCTCAGGCCCTACCTCAGGTCTGCTGAGGCAGAAACTCTGGAGGTGGGCGTTCAGGTTCAGTAATCTGCTTTACAACATCCACTTAGGGTGAATCTGGTTCATAGTCAGGTTTGAGTGCCACTGCCATAGTCTCTTTCAGGGAAGACCTGAGGGTAATGGTGCCCTAGTGATTTCAATGTTTCTATCTCTAGCCAAGACATGGATATGTGATATTGCCCTCAGGTGCCATGTACCACATAGCATGCACTGCAAAGATTGAATCTCCAAATTCACCTAAGGGATCATGTTTTGCTTACTCAAAAAAGAAAAAAAAAACCCTGAAAGAATTTTTAAAGAGATGATCCTCATATTATGCAATTTAATGATTACATGTTGATTTCAAAGTTCTTTCTCTGTCTATTCTTAAAATACCTCTTCTGCTTTAAATTCTGAAGCAAAAACAAAAAAAAAAAGATGCTAGATTTTGTCTGAAATCCACAGAGAAAATTACAGATCATGATGACGTAAATATTCCTCCTCCTCTTTCTTTAGGGAGGGAAGCTGCTTCACAGGATGTAATTAACTGAAACTTAGCAGGTGGGAGTCCCGGCTGGTGACAGTTACTCTATTCAATTGTGAACTGAACACATAGAAACTAACGTCCTCCAAGAGGTGCCTCAGAAGAAAGGACTGTCAATTTGCCTCTGGAAAAGTAGCCGCTGAAAATCCTGTGGAACACAGCTCTATCTACACTGCCATGTCTCTGGCTGGACTGGAAGACAACTAGTTTTAGCAAGTGCTGTTCATGCCTCCCTCCTGACCACTTCACCCACAACAGAACTAAATAGGCTTGTTCCAAAATATTGAGAAAGGTTTAAAAATCACACCTTCAAGCCCATAGCTACAAAGCCATCTTTGTTCAGTTGGCTTTTCTTAAATAGCAGCTAGGAGTGCTTTTCCCTGGTCGCATATTATATTTTGTCCCTAGGATAATTCCACCTTCAAGAGTATTTAAAAGTGTTACTTAATATTTAGATTCTCCTTTCTTAAAGCACTGCCGACACACTTTTCTTCCCATTTCCTTCATCTGGTGGAACTTGGATTAGAAAGTTATGTTCGTCTTTGGATAGCAACTGTGCAGTACCAATATAGAAGCCTCGTTTATCAGATGTGCTCCCTAAGAATATACCATAATTAAAATCTTAATAAGGAACATACTTGAATTATATTTTCAATTAATTTCACTCTCAGGATAAAAGAGGGTGGAGAGTTTTGGGCTTTGGTTGTTGCAATCTGAAGTTCTCATTATTTCAGAAGCTAAGCTGCAAGCCACAGTAATATCCCCACAAACAAGAGTAGATTCATTGTGACTTTGCTGTGTAATTATGGTCCTTTATTATACCATTACAGCAGGAGCATTGCCAATTTTAGTATCAGCAAATAAAACAACTAACGACAATACAACCTAAAAGTCTTATGTATTTCCTATCTCATGATATAAGCTATGACCCAGAACAGAAATAAGAAAAATAAAAACATGCCACATGCAAATGAGTATGGAAGTGCACCTACCCCTCTCTCTCTCTCTCTCTTTCTCTCTCTCTCTCTCTGTGTGTGTGTGAGAGAGAGAGAGAGAGATATGAAATTTATCTGAGTTGTTACAACTTATGTAACTGAGAAGTTGAAAGAGTACTATACTTCAAATCTCAATTCCTTCATTTTCTACCTGTGTAAACTTCTAATTATATTTTGAAACCCTCTCAATGAAGAATTGTTACTGTATACCATCAAGTAGACACAGACCCTTAGCTTATCCTCGAGGGGACTATCAGAGGCAGTAAATCACATGGGAGGAGTTTGCCCATTTTCTCCTGTGGAGTTACCTAGTGAATTCAAATCACTACTTACCTTTGCTTTGGCTCTGCGATTCCTTGCCATTAAAGCTCAACAATAAGGGAGCTCTGGTGGCCTAGTGATAAGGAGTTAAACTGGTAACCCAAAGGTATGTGTCTCAAATCCACCAAATTCTCTGTGGGAGAAAGATGGGCAATGATCTCCTGTGTGATTAACTGCCTCTAAAAACCTCCTGGAGGGTCAGCTTTGGGTAAATTTTGACTCAATAGTACACAACAGAAAGAAGGCTCAACAAGACTCCAGCGTTACCTCACTGGAGAACTAATCATCTTAGAAATTTGTTGTTGTTAGTTGCTGTGTACTTGGCCTCAAATTTAAATGTCCTCATCCACAAGTTTGTTTCTGGATTTAAATGTTATACTCGATTGACCTTTTAAAGACTTATTTTCAAATGCAGATCACCATCTCTTTATTGGTTCACCTAAGCCTGGAAGCTCTGCTGAAACCTGTTCAGCATTATTGAGGCAAGCAAGCCTCTGCTGACAAATGAGTAGTGGCTGTGATGAGGTGCATTGGCCAGGAATCAATCTGGTCCTCCCTATCTGAAGGCAAAAACTCTCCTACTTAACCAATACTGACCTCAGAGATGTAGTGGGGAAAATGAAATTAGTTCCCAGATAAGAACGACCTTGGCACACAAAGAGCTCAACAAATTTTGGAAGATTTTGCAGATTGGCTTGCTCTGCTCCCCTCCTCCCTATTTTCATGTGCTGTTTAACATGCTAACTAATGAGAATGTGCAAGAGAGTATTACAGATGCTTATAGTTGTCATTCTGCCATTTCTTTCCAGCAGATGCACTTGAACATGATTAAGAAAACAGAAGCTAGAGGATCAGTTTGTGGTGCTGGTTCTTTTTCTGCCCAAAACCAGCATGTGACATCTAGCTTTTTCCCAACATCTGTGGCTAAAATTTCAGCATCCGGATTTGTTGGATGGGTGTCAAAGAGCAAAAAATGAGATCACTTTGCTGGCACAGATCACAAAAGGACTCATCTTGGCGAGAGCTCTTGTACCCATTGCTTCAGCCTCTATCATAGCAGAGACAGTAACTCCTTTAGTAACCACTTCAGCTAAGAATCTCCCTGTGTGCTGTATCTTGTGAAATTGCTGGGTATCTCAGATCTCATTCTGTTTACACAAGCTAAAGTAGGGTCTCTATTATCTATATATTGTTGTTAAGTGCCATCGAGTCGTAGATGACTCATAGCAACCCTGTGAACAAAAGACCTGAAATAACTTTCTTCATTTCTCCACATTCATAGAGTCTGCTTCCAAGCTTGTTTTAATTGGGAAGCTCTACCAAACACTCACTGTCCACCAATTGGGTAACCAATATTGCATCTGACATATCAGTGTCACGGTGTTTAGCATCACAGCAACCACGAGTTACCTCTGTACAGCAATGCACAGACCAATGCTATACCACTTAGAAGAATGTTTGACCAAAAACACTTAAAATCAGGCCTGAGGGCCGCAGATTAAAATCACCCGCCTTGGGCTTTGTAGCATAACTTCCTATCTACTAAGCCAACATAGCTCTCTCTATGCTGTCGCTATTTGTTGTTAAGTGCCATCAAGTCATAGACGACTCATAGAGACCCTATGAACAAAAGACCTGGACACTTGAAAAACTTTGGTCATTTCTTCACGTTCATAGAGTTTCTGGAGGCAAGCTATTTCAGAAGTGGATGCCACTCCTTCTTCCAAGCTTGTTTTAATTGGGAAGCTCCACTAAACACTGTCCACCATGGGAAGATAAGCTTAAATCAGCAGAATAAGGGTCTTTTTTTGTTAGGAGTCACAACCAACTCATAGCTGACCCTCCAGCTGGTTTTCAGACACTGTAAATTGCATGGGAGGAAATTGCCCACCTTTCTCCTGCTGAAAAACTTGTGGATCAAATCTTTTGGGTGGCAGCACAGCTTCTCCACCCCTAGACCACTAGAGCTCCCCCATTGTTCTTGTTGTTCACGGTCTTGGGGTCAAATATGACTCACAGTGACCCTACGAACAACAGACCTGAGCTCTGTCCTATCCTGTACCATCCTCATTGTCTCTGACACATTTTGAGCCCATTGCTGTGGTTCTGATTCAACTAGAGTGAGTTACAGAATATGTAAGACGTTAAAAGAACTTAGCAAGCACTGGAACTACCTTTTACTATGGGCTATATTGTAAGTTTATTATTCAGGGATATATTTCTGTGCATGTGTCTTTTGTTTGCTATCTCTGCTTTTCTGTACAATTCCATGCTCTCATCCTGCCTTCTAAAAGGAGAATTATAAGCATAAACAATTTCCCCAGGATCTCTTGCAGTGAAAGATCTGACCATTCAGCCTAGGATCCAGTCATTGATGCACTTACGTGAGATCGGAGTACAGAAAGGTGAGCATGTGGAGGTGGCTGAGCACAGAGTGCTGACGGTTTAAAGCATGGAGGCATCTCTTCTTTGGCAGAAGCTATATTGGGCTTCAGCCTCTGTACATACAGAGAGTCACCATGAATCAGAGATGACTTGGAGGCCTCTAAAAACAACAACATCAGCAACAATATTGGGACTTGACCTAGGTGTAAGAAACTGGATTGCAGTCCCAAAGGCACATGATTTGAATCTACCAGCTGCTTCACAGGGGAAGAATGGATAATCTCCTTCCTTGTGATTTACTGTCTCTGAATACTCACTTCAGGGTCAGCTATGGGTTGGCTCTGACTCGACAGTACACAACAACAACAATATCAAGTGCCCAGCATAGCCAATAACCAGCAGCAGACTCCGATAGAAGCAATGACTTCATGACAGCTATACTGCAATATAGTTGTGTTTTCTTTCTGGCTAAGTGGTTCCCTGCTGGTTGGCAGCCACACCTGCCTTTTCAGGATTTTCAGGAGATTCATTGAGTTGCCTAATAACCTTTAATAAAACTTTGTCAGCTTAGGCAACCAGTGTGAACTTAGTTATTTAAAACTGAGAATCCTAGAGGTTAAAAGAAAAAAATCACTCATGTAATCCTTTATATTGCCCTGTAATTCTTACTCAGTTTATCTGCATACTGTATTCTATGATACCTCTCAAGGATTCACAGAATTGTAAAAAGTTAAACTATAAGACTCTTTAGAAAAACCACATAGTAGCCACTCCCCTATCCAGCATTTTATAAATGCAGAATCTTGTAAAGAAAGTGAGTTTTCTTGAAGTGGAACATGTTGAGCCCCAAAGCAAAAGGATTTTTCAATCACTTGCTGTGCACCTAAGAGCCAGACAATGAATAAAGATGACGGAAGAATTGATGCCTTTGAGCTATGGTATTAGAGAAGATTGTTGGATATTCAATGAACTGGCAAAAGATCAAACAGATCTATCTTAAAGAAGGTTCAACCAGAGCGCTCCTTGGATGCAAATATAGCCAAGCTTCATCTCACATACTTTGGCCATGTTACAAGGAGAGGCTTTTCTTTGGAAAGGTGGAGGGTCAGCAGAAGGAAGGAAGTCTCTCAGCCAGATGGACTGACACTGTGACTCCAGCAATGGGTTTGAGTATGTCAGAGATTGTAAAGACGACACAGGATAGGACAGGGTTCCAAACTGTTATTCACAGGGTTGTTATGAGTCATATTCAACTCTATGGCTGCTAACAATAAAAGCAAAAGAAATAATAATATATGCCACAGAGGACTTAAAGTAAGTTGTCATGTGCCATCGAGTCACCTGCAACTCATAGTGAACCTATGTACCATAGCTCTGATCTCTGTCCTAACCTGACATAGTTTCATTGTCTCTGACACATCTACCTCTATTATCCCACTCACTGTGTCAATCCAATCCAGGATCTTCCTCTTCTGTGCTGTTCCCCATCCCTTCCACGAATGATGTCCTTCTCCAAGGAATGGACCCTCCTGGCAATATATCCAAAGTATGTCAGAAGGAGCTTTAGGATCTGTTTATTCTCTTGGAAGGTCACATATATAAAGATTTTAAATAAAGTATCCTCATAAGTTGATAGAGAATTACATTGCCTTAGTCCAGTCTTATACAGCTTCAATATTTTAATAAGCACTTTAAAAGTACATTTTACTCCAGAACTTTCAAAATGTTGAATAAGAAACCAATACTTTTGACAATGGCAAGTGACAGCTTATAAAGTGTAGCAACCAGCAATCACCTCTGAAATTACTCATGGTTTTCCAAATTAGTGCATTCATACTATGCTCAATGAATATGCCTCACTTGATTGATAAATTTATGATGGCAGATATTAACTGAAGGTTCATTCCAAGTTAACAGCTAAACTACTTAGTAATTTGCTCAGTGCATAGCTCAAAATTCTTCTCTTTACGCTTAACAGAAGTTTTATTGTAAAATTACTGAATTCTTATTGTTAAAAATTATATATATATATATATATATCTAAAGATGCTGTATCATTTAGATTTTCACATTGGTATGGATCTTTATTAATAATATATAATGTCCATTACTAGGAAATCCTTTAGAGAAGTTCTAGTCTATCCTATAGATTACTATGAGTCATAATGGATTTCAATGCATACAACAACAACCACTTGAGAGTCCTCTTAGTGGAAAGGACCATCTATACTTTTCTAAACGTCACTTTCCTCTAGTATATTTAGAGTGCGTAACACAATTCTCTTCTAGAACCTACTCTTCTGCTTACAATTCATTTCCTTGTAATTACTTTAATCTTGCCCTGGACTTCCATCCAGTGTGCTGCAAGGTATTGTGTGGAACTTGAGGATCTCCACTGTTCTGTAGCAATCACTAACCAATGGCCAGTGAATTGATTCTGACTCATAAAACTCCATATATGTCAGAATAAAACTGCTCATAGAGTTTTTTTAAAAGGTTACTTTTAAAAAATTCTAGTACAGATCTGCCTTCTAAGAAAAGGTGTTCCATTGGCTGAAAACTTTAGTCCACCCTATAATTAAGGTAGAGTCTACTGTGGGTGAGTCTACTTTCAGTGTATCTTTGAGCCTCCAAATATTTGGTTACCTGTTTGATGTGTTATCTGTGCGCCACCCAGAGATCTTACTCATTTGTTTTGTTGTCATTGTTGTATGCCCTTGAGTCAATTATGACTCATAGAGACCCTATGAACAATAGATCTGAATTCTATCCTATCCTGTACCATCTTCATCATCTCTAATATACTTAGCCAATTGCCACAGTCACTGTGTCAGTCCATTTCATTGAGGGTCTTCCTTTTTTCACTGGACTTCCAACTTACCAAGTATGATGTACCTTTTGATGGAAGAGCCCCTCTTAGCAACATGTCCAAAGTATGTGAAATGAAACTACATCCTTATTCTAAGAAATACTCTGGGTGGACCTTCTCCAGAATATATGTTTGTGGGGTTTTTTTTTGTTTTTTTTTTTGAAGACCATGGCATATTCAGTACTCGTCTCCACTGCCACAATACAAAGGCTTTGATTCTTCTTCTGCCATCATTATTCACTGTCCAGCTCTCAGATATATAGCTAGTGATTGAAAGGACCATGGCCTGAATGGGGCATACTTTAGTCTTAAAAGTTAAATCATTGCTCTCCAGTAATTTGGAGAGGGCCCTGAAAGCAGACTTTCCCAATACAATCCTGATGATGCCAAAGTGGCAAGGGGGTTGAGTGTGAATCCAAACAAGATTAAATCATTGACAATTACAAGCTTTTCTCCATCTATCATAATATTGCCTATTGGCCAGAGGGTTTTTGTCTTATTGATGCTGAGATGTAATCCATATTGAAGGTGAAAGTCTTTGATATTTTCTAGCAAGCATCTTCAATTTTCCTCACTTTCAGCAAACAAGGTTGTCATCTGCGTAATACAGGTTGAAGAATGATCTATCTATCTTGATGCCACATTCTTCCTTATAGAGTCCAACTTCTCATGTGATTTTTCTCAACATACAGATTGAATAAGTATGGGGAAATAATACAGCCCTGATACACATACTTTTTTTTTATTTTAAACTGTGCCCTTTTCTCTGTTCAGACAACTTCTTGGTCTCATACAAGCAGGTTTCATATGTTGTAGTTGTTGTTATGTGCCATCGAGTCACTTGTGCCTCATAACGATCCTATCTATATACATGAGCCTTAAAACCTACTCTATCCTGTGCCAACCTTATTGTCTCTGACACACCTACTCCCATTACCCCAGTCATTGAATCTATTCATCTCATTGAGGGCCTTCACCTCTTGTGCTGTCCCTCCACCCTCCCAAACATGATATCCCTCTCTAAGGACTGGTCCCTCCTTGCAACATGCTCAAAGTATGTCAGATGAAGTTTCATAATACTTGCCTCCAAGGAGCAGCCCAGTTTCACCCTCTTCAGGACAAACCTGTTTGTTCTCCTAGCAGTCCATGGTATATTCAACACTCTTTTCCAGCACCACAGCTCAAAGGAATCAATTCTCTTTCTATCATCTCTACTCATTGTCTAGCTCTCTGATGCATAGCATGCAATTGCAAAGACAAAGACTACGGTCTAGATCAGGCACACCTTAGTCTCCAGCCTAATGTCATTGATCTTCATTACTCTGGAGAGGTCCCTGACAATTGACTTTTCCAATGCGATTCGTCTCTTAATTTCCTGGCTGCTGGTACCAAGAGTGTTGATTATGGAGCCAAGCAAACTAAAACTGTTAATAATCTCGATCTCTTTACCAACCATAATAATATTGCCAATTGTCCCAGTGG
>NW_006399757.1:3074322-3090284 GCF_000299155.1 Elephantulus edwardii | reverse complement strand
ATATACACTTGTCTATCATCTGGAAAGGTGACCTGACAGAGTGTGGAAATTATCAGGCATACCCAAGCAAAATCTTGCTGAAGATTATCTAAAAATTACTGGAACAGTACATAGACAGCTAACTACCAGAAATACAAGCTGAGTTTAGAAGAGGTTGAAGCACTAGAGACTTTATTGCCACTGTCAGATGGATCTTGGCAGAAGGCAAAGACTACCAGAGGAATGGCTATCTGTGTTTCATTGACTACGCAAAGACATTTGACTGTGTGGATCACAACGAATTGTGGCTAACTTTGAGGATAATGGGAATCCCAGAATACTTAATTGTACTCATATGAAACCTATACTTAGACCAGAAAGCAGTCATCAGAACAAATCAAGAAAACAATGTATGTTTCAAAATCAGGAAAGGAGTACTTGGGGGAGGTATCCTGTCTCCATACTTTTCAATCTACGTAGTGCAGATCACTCGGAAGGCTGCTCCACAGAAGAAAGATGGTGGTGTAGAACAGAGGAGAGCTGCCCATAGGTTTTCAAGGCTGTAGATCATTAGAGAAGCCAACTGTGCCTCAGTTGTCCAGGTAGCTGTCTTCCAGATTTCTTGGCACAATCTGGTGAGCACATCTAGGGCTACATCTGCTTGTTCAAATATGTTATTTGGTATTCCACCAATTCCTGGGACCTTATTTTATACAAATTCCATCAAATTCCTTTAAAGCAGCTTCAATTTCCTCCTTCATCACCATTGCTTCTTGAAAATATACTGTTTCATTAAATCCTTCTATGAAGTAATGAGACCTTTATAATGATACAAATAGCAATAAAACATTGTTCTGGAAGATAAAGCCCTCAGATTGAAAGGCTCTAAAAATATGGCTTGGATAGACCTGCCTCCTCAAAGTAGAATCTACATTAATGACGTAGAGTAAACCTTTCTTCTAATGAAGGATCTTCATTTGCTTAATTTGTAGACTTAAAATAAGGAGAAGCAGCTGTAAATATTCATTAAAAATCAAAATGTATAAAATTAAAAGTATACATTTGGAAAACTGGAAATTCTAAAAAATGAAATAAAATGCTTAAAGGTATTATTAGTGAGCTAAAATTGACAAGCATTGGCCATTACTCATTAAGACAGTCGTGTCTTAATTATCTACTATGCCAGGAATGACAAATTGAAAAGACATAGTTTTAAGTCTTCATCAAAGGAACGTTTCAAGATCTATTGTGCAGTTCATTGGTATCAGTGATAGGAGTAACCCTATCTATATACAAGACAATGAAGCAGTGCTTGATCTTGTGCCATCATTACAACTATTACTTTGTGCTGGATCGTTGTTGCAACCATTGTGTCAATCCACCTCATTAAGATTCTTCTTTTTCACCGGCCTTTCAATTTACAAGCATGAGATCTTTTTCCAGGAATCGGTCCTTCCTGGTAGCACACACAAATTATACCAGATGAAATCTCATCATGATTGCTTCTAAGGAACACTCTGTACCGCTTCCAATACATATTGTGTTGTTCTTTTGGCAGTTCATGTTATATTGAATATTATTCAGCAAGATCACAATTCAAGCATAGCTTCTTTTTTTATCTCCTTTATTCATTGTCTAATTATCACACGCATATGAGGCAAATGAAAAAAAATCATTACTTGGTTCAAGTGTCCCTTAGCCTTTAAAGAAGACATTCTTGGTTTTTAGCACTTTAGAGGTCCTTGGCATCAAATTTGCCCAGTGCAAGACATCTTCTGATTTCTTAATGCTGCATGAGTCTTGGTTGTGAATCTAAGTAAAATAAAATCTTTATTTATTGTGTTTTTATTTGTTAGTTCAATTGTGAGGCTCTTTTGTATTTTATTTTTTGTTTGTGTACAATCAATTAAAAAAGGTTTAAATCTTTAAGCCTCAGTTTTTATTTCTTTTCAGCCATAAATATTCTTTCCATCTGACACACAATATACATATTGTTTTTTCCACCTAAAATTTCCCTTAACAGTATATGCTGACATCTTAACTATAATTTTAAATTAAAATTATTATTTGAATGACTATTCAGCAGTCCATTGACTACCCATTGTCACTGAGTCAATTCCACCTATAGTAACACTGCAGGGCAGAGCAGAACTGACTATAGTTTTCCAAGGCTGTACATCATTAGAGAAGCAGACTGCATCATGCTTCTTCAGTGGAGCAGTTGGTGAGTCCAAAACACCAGCTTTGGCTAACAGCAACTATTTTTCCCACATCACTGCCAAAACTCCTTCCATTGTCTTCAAACAATCGAACAATATTTTTTTCATCATATTTGTTTTTTATTCGATTTAATTTAGAAGAGGTTTTTTTGTTTCTCTTTTTTAAAATTGTGATTCATGTGAAAGTTTACAAAGAAAATTGGCTTTCTGTTTATTTTGTTTTATGACATTAATTACAATATCCACAATGTAATTGCACTATTTTCTCTTCCTTCTGTGATTCTCATTTCCATTAATTTTTCTGTTTTACCCCTTCCTGCCTTCTGAGCTTTATCCCTGGCAAATACAGTCCCTTTTATCTTAATGTTCTAAGAAGTGAGTACTTCCCTGTGGTGTTAAGAGTTTATTGTTCAAAATGGCTTTTCTAGCCATTGTATTTAACATTGTCATGTGGACGAGTAGGGATATACAAAGAGGACATGTCAGGTTAAACACAAGAGGAGTGAGTAGGCTCACCATTAAATTGAACTGGTCCAGAAGCAGAATGGGACAACCTCATCACCAGTAAAGAAGAAACAGGCTTGCAGAGCACATCCTTTGGGCCCAGAGATTCTTGCACTAGCTAGACCTAAAGCAGCAGCAGCAGCCATGGCCAAAGCAGAGACCCAACATGAGATGGAGCTAACCTTGGGACTGCCACCCACCCACCCTCTCCCACTCCCAGACAGAGCCAGAGCTAAGAGCCTTTGCTCAAGTTGCACAACTGAGGATGGGGGGCCATAATTGGCAGGACCGGGAACTTTGTAATACTATCTTAAAGCTGCAAGCTCAATACTGAAAAGGCGGTGAGCACATTTTAGAAGCTGTTCTGACTGAATTATGCTATTAGCCTCTTGAATTTTAGTTTTTTTCACCTCCTCAATATGGTTCTGTGCAGTATGTGAGCTACCATATCAGATTTTTGATCCAGTAAAACAGTAAACTTGTTGTTGAAATGAGTAGAAAGAAGTGTAGGAGACATGTCTGACTTCATGGGAGTTGGTTTTGTGTTGTTGATGTTGTTGATAAGGACAGTTCCCCTTCTTTTAGGTTGGTAGAGGTCAGATATAGTGGGCCCCATGTTACTCTTGCTCTTTTCACACTCCCTGGTGTTACTTTTTATCTTATGTGACTATCTATTGTTTAGCAGCAGGTTGAGCCACAGGGAATTTTGTTCCAAGTTCCAAAGGTGACTAAGGGTCCCTATGCAGGGGTTCATCACTCCTAGTAGACTAGTAAATCTAGATATTTTTATGGACTTGAGGTTTATTTAATATGTTTAGCTCATTTGGCTCATGACCTTCTGCTGTGATCTCTTTTGGAGTGAGGGAGCCAGGTACCATCTTATTCTTCTGGTCTCAGGGTTGTAAAGGTTGAGGTTTCTGTGATTTATTCGTTCTTTGGACAAATTGTTTCTATGCGTCTTTATTTCTCTTCCTTCGTCTTTGTCTGGACAGGAAGGTACTAATAGTTATAGCTTCAAAGGCTCTTTATGATCGTTTAGATCTTCAATCATACTTAACAAAGTAGGATATAGAACTTTGTTTTTGTGAACTATGCTGTGCCAGTTCACCTTGTTTATATTCTTAAGCTAAATATCATAAAAAAGAATTGCTAAATCTAAAAATTTGTAAACTTTCAAATCAAAATGTGTTTTGTTGTGAGAAGTTACTTTTAAACTAACTCAGACTCACTGAACTGATAGTCAAGACCCACTTTTTCAGTCTTGTTTTTTGTCCCAATCCACTTCATCTATCTTTAAACAAAACTGAAAAGAGTCAACAAAATTTTCTAGTTACTTGATTCTATAAAAGGAACTGTGTTGAGATGGTACATTAGATGTTGGGCTACTTACCAGAAGGTTAGAGGTTTGAATCCACCAGCTGTTCCTGAGGAGGAAAATGAAGCAATCTCCTCTGATAAAGATTTATAACCTCAGAAAACTGACTAAACTGTCCTTGAGTTGAGATCTACTCAACAACAACAAGTCTGGTTTGAACACGAGATCTAAAAGTAGGGTTTATCTGAGACTAACTCATTTTTCTTCTCCCAATAACCTGCTGTTTCAATACCATAAACTGCTAACTCCAGGTGTTTGGTGACCTTCACATATGATAAAATCCTTGTAAACATGTAAGTAAATCAAATAAACATTATATGATTATTAAAAATAGGCTCTTAGGGCATCCATTATTTGTAATTGTAAAGCATACTTAGCTTTTAAATGTTGAATATCTTGAAAGGTTAGCAGATTTAAAAACGTATGCTCTTCATCCCAGCATAGCAAAGTAAAGTGTTTCTGAGTGACATTTTTCCCTGTCAAATTCTCACCTGGTCAATACCTTAAATTATACTCTGTTACATGAGAGATGAAAGTGCTAATTTTAAGGACATAACAACAATGCAACTAAAATGGTGAGTGACTCAAGCTTCTGCTACTATTTAGAGCCCTTTGAAGGCTGTGGCACAATAGACAGAATGATGGCTAGAGAAAATCTCTTTTCAAGAAATTATTTAAGAGGCTTAAAATACATTGAGTCTACAATTAATTGCTGAGAATAGCTAAGAGATCAAAAGTGAGGCTTGCTGGGTTTGGGACCAATGAGATGGACAGATATTTTAAATGAAAGGCTTTGTTTTTGTTGTTGTTATGTGCCATCGAGTCGCTAGCGACTCATAACGACCCTATGTACAAGAGCCCTAAAGGCTGTTCTATCCTGTGCCAACTTTGCCATCTCAAACACACTCATTTCCCACCACTACACTCACAGAATTGATCCATCTCATCGAAGGTCTTCCTCTCCTGCGCTGCCCCTCCACTCTCCCAAACCTGATGTCCCTCTCCAAGGACCAGTCCCTCCTTGAAACATGCCCAAAGTATGTCAGACGAAGCTTCAGAATCCTTGACTCCAAGAGCATTCTGGCTTCACCCTCTCCAGGTCAAACCTGTTTGTTCTCCTAGCAGTCCATGGTGTATTCAACACTCTTCTCCAGCACCATAGCTCAAAGGCATCAATTCTCTTTCTATCATCCCTATTCACTGTCCAACTCTCCAATACATAGCACGTAATTGCAAAGACCATAGCCTGGATCAGGCACACCTTAGTCTCCAGCTTGGACACCAAATTTTTAATCACTCCAGATATTCATCAGATATCCACGTAATAGGGAATGCTGGAGTTATAATGGATAAGGAGCTTTACTGCCAACCCAGTGGAAGACAGTTCAAATCTACCAGCAAATCCATGAAAGAAAAATCAACAATCTCTCCCTGTGTTATTGGTAGCCTCTGAAAACTCCCTAGAAGATCAGCTATGAGCTGGTTCCAACCTGACGGCAACGAGTGAGTGAGTGATAAAAGACAAGCATGGAGGTGCAATAGACCATTCTTATAGGACACTGTTGGAGTAGAAAGAGGCAGTTTCTCACCTGTTGGCCAATGAAGCAAAAGTCATATGAAAAAAGTTAGTTTTCACTTTGAGCTTGTGTCTAAATCTGGTTTAGGTGTTTAATTCACAGAAATAAAAGGGAAAATGTTTCGAGGACAAACCTACTAAAAAAGTCATTGTGAATTAAGCAATTAACTCAACTCTGAAAATTTTAGAACGTTTTGTTTTGTTGCTGTTCTTTGTAGTTAATATAGTCAGTCAAGGTAGATTATAGCAGACACATGCACACACGTGTGCAGCACACACACAGATACACACACACACACAAGAGAAAACTAGAAAGCAATCTGTCCAAATAAAATCATTTTGGCCATTTCACATAGCAGTCCACAGTTAATCTATTTTGAACACATGTTTAACACAGTGTCACTTTCAGGCAGAAAGTCTGTGGAAATAATTTCATACAAATAAATACTAAGGCTGCATAATAATATCTAAGCTTTACTAGGAGCTCATCTTTCAGATTTAGTGCTATGGCCGACATATTTTCAAATAAAAAAAAATAAAATAAAGCTTCTTACCTTGACTTTTATCTACTTGTTTCATTCTTATTCTTAGCTTTACTTTGGGTTCAAATTAACTCCGATAAATGGAGATTGCTGTAACTACTAGCAATTTCTTACTCCTACTGAATTTGAATCACAGAGTCAAGAGGTGATATGACTAGTTTCATCAACTCAAAGTTAGTAAACTATTGATCTGATGTCAGGATTCATGAGGTTTTATATGCTTTCAAGATTTCTATTTACATGTAAAATCAGTAAATAAACGCTATCCTCTCTAGATATATAAGACAAGCCTAAGAATGTATCTGTTCCAAAGTGCAACAATGAATGAATGGAAATCCAAGATCTCTGTAAATGCTTATTGAAATTAATAATTTAAAACATTCATTAATAACAAAAAAAAAAGAATGTATCTGTTCCATCTTAGTTATACTCTAGAACTTTATTCCGGTTATCCATGTTCATTCCTTTCATCGGTATACTGTTGCACTCTTTATTTCTTGTTTCCCTATATTAGGTTCACTCTATATCTTGAATTTTTCATAGTAATTCTTATTTCAGTCTTAGGTTTTTATTCCATTGTAAGCCTTTTCTTAAGTTTTATTAATCTTAGAAGTCATTTTCTTTATATTTAGTAATCCCACATAATTTAGACACACAATGCTAAAAATAAGGCCTTGATCATCTGCAGATATTGGCATGCTAGATTGTTTTTTCATACAAATAAAAGTTAAATCAAAGAAAGTAAGAAAGGAAGTGCAAATTTATAATAACCACTCTTTTTGTCTTATAAACAATGTTGTTGTTGTTGTTGTTAAGTGCCATCGAGTCGCAGGCGACTCATAGCGACCCTATGAAGGAGAGTCCTCGACGCTTGGGTGCCTTTCATCCTCTCTCCAGGTTCATAGGGTTTCCAGAGGCAAGCTATTATGAAAGTGGATGCCACTCCTCCTTTCACGTTATAAACAATACATGGGTATGAATTACAATTTGACTAACAGTTACATTAGCTTTTTATGAGTTATAATCTCTTATTATTGTTCCTCTGCCTTTCCTTCTCCCTCCTCCCTAGCTGCCAAAATAGAAGCACTTGAATTTTCTCAGAAAAGGAAGAACATGTGTCTTTCAAGTAGATACTAAAGGAAGGATTGAGTCTGTTTTCCTTAAAGAACTGCATGGAAGGAAGAAATGCTTTTACCATCTTCAATTTGGTTAGGAAAACAGGAATTGCTGCTGCCACTAGACTCGCCCATACCCTTTCTTGATAATGTGAAATCTATGAGAGCAGGAACTCAACAGGACTGCCTTGTTTTATGGGCTCTCACCATTTTTTCTGCCTTCGACAGCATGCAGTCTTACCACATTTCAAGAAAACTAAGATTCTTTCCACTGGACCAATAAGCATTGCCAAGATGGATAAAGAGGAGAACAGCTTCATCTTGCTTGGGTCCGCAATTAATGCCCTTGGTACAAGCAGTCAGGAAATCAGGAGGTGCATTGCACTGGGAAAGTCTTCAGTTAGGGACCTCTCCAAAGTATTGAGGACTAATGATGTCAGTTTGAGGACTAAGGTGCATCTGATTCAGGCCATAGTTTTTCCGATTACTTGCTATGGACAATGAATAAGGATGACAGAAAAAAACACCTTTGAGCTGTGGTGTTGGAGAAGAGCACTGAACCTTCATTCCATAGAGGGCCAAGAGAACAAAAGATAAGACTTGGAGAGAGTGCTTGGAGTCAGAGTGCTCTTTGGAGACAAGAATGATGAGGCTTTGCCTCACAGACTTTGGGCATGTTGCTAGGAGGGGCTATTCCTCAGAGAAAGACATGATGATACTAGGAAGGGTGGAGGGTAGGTGAAGGACAGGAAGACCCCTAAGCCAATTGACACGATGACTGCTGCAATGGGCTCTTGTGTGTTAGGAAGTGTGAGGATGGCACAGGATAGAACAGGTTCAGATCTTTTGTTCACAAGGTTGCTATGAGTAGTACTTGACGCGATGTCACCTAACAACAATAACAATGTATAAATAGAAATCTTAAAAGCATACAAACTTCATGGATCTTGAAATCAGATCAATAGTTTACTAAAAAGGACAATCCTTGCTTATACCTTAGAGAAAGTACAGCCAAAAAGCTCCTTGGAGGCAAAGATGACAAAGCTTTGACTCACATTTTTTGGACAAGTTGCTAGGAGAGGCTGTTCTTTGGAGAGAGATATAACGCTTAGAAAGGTGGAGAGGCAGCAAAGAGAAAAAGACCCTCCATGAGATGGATTGACATCGTGGCCGCAGCAACGATCCAAGTATGTTGGAGATGACGAGGCTGTCACAGGCTAGCACTAAGTTCAGATCTGTTGTTCATAGGGTTCCGATGATTTATACTCAGCGTAATGGCATCTGACAAATGCAGCAACAATTCTCTATTAGTCGAAAATATTTGATTCTCTGTCTCCGATAGATTTCCACTTAGATAAGTTTCAGTTTTTACACAACTTATTGTAGAATGTGGAAAGCAGTGCTGGGAGGAAGGTCCAAAAGAGAATGAAAGGACCACTGGGAAGCAGGAGGCGTGCAGCAGAGGAGAGAATCTCTCAGGATCTTCAAGCACACATCCTGTGTCTGGGTTAGGAGAGACTGGTGATTTTAAAGTACGCAGTTGCATTCCAAACACTTTTCTTTTCCTCTCTGCTTTTTTTTC
The DNA here is from genome assembly GCF_000299155.1 of Elephantulus edwardii. Lineage (NCBI taxonomy): Eukaryota > Metazoa > Chordata > Mammalia > Macroscelidea > Macroscelididae > Elephantulus > Elephantulus edwardii. Next base: position 3,081,392 of record NW_006399757.1, on the reverse strand, counting down.
AAACCTGGCTGATCCTGTTGGTTTGTTTCTCACTAATAATACTAATAACTTTGAAATGTACATTCTATATTAGTATCCTGATCTCTATCAATTTTTTCAATCATGTCAGAGTACTCACTATCTCCTTTCAATCAAAAGTTCATCTCTGGCTTTTCTTCTCATGTAGCTTTAAGTCTCCTATTTTGACAGATATACTTCCTGCCATAGAGTACATTGCCTGTAATATTACACACACCCTGTTGTAGCTTGCCTTCAAGTCAAGCATGACTCATAACTCCCTATGAACAAAAGGCCTGCAGCCCCTCTCCAACTATCAACATTTGTCTAAGTTCATAGAGTTTTTGGAGGCATGTTATTTAGACACACCCTAAAAAAGAAGAATTCTCTTTTGCAAAAATTGAAAAACAATTAAACAAAGGCTCAATCTTTATACACTTGATGGAAGCTATGAACTCTTTAGCATTTTCTCAGTAATTTAATCCAAGGCCTTTAACATTTTTAATGGGTTTCATTTCCTACGCTTTTAATTTTTCCTGTTTCTTTTCTCCAAGACTTCTCATTTTTCAAGATAAAGAGCTAAGGCCAGATAGATACATTACTCTAATACAATTTTGGCAATGAAGGTATAATGAGAAGTTTCCCACAATGCTTAAGTGATAATCTTTTACTGTATTCTGTCATAAATGCATTTTAAAATATTACAGGAAATGTGGATTTGTTGCTTCCAGTACTTACACTCATTTAATTCCTTCTGGACTCCGAGATATTAATTTCTAGAAACGCTATTGACCTAGGAATAGCCTTACCACACTTTTTCCTCAGAATTTCTTTGGAGCGGTGTTTTTTGGAGTTAAGTCTAGATAGAAACAAGGAAATCCCTATTCCTATATCAGTCTGAAGCTGGGAGCTCAGTTTTAAAGCAAACAAATTGAAAAGCATTCACAGACTTGCAAGGATTGTGAGGAAGACCATCTAAATATTTTTTTAGACCATATATATTTTTAAGAATTCAGTGAAAAGCATTAAGAATTCCAAGGTAACAACAGAAGAGCATCAAACCAAGAAAGGCCCTGCCAATGACTTAGAGGTAGTACACCCATGAAGTTAGTTGTCTTGGTGAAGGACGGTGAGGAGACGGTGGAGATCTGGTGTGATAGGTTCCCTTTCTATTTCTATAGACACAACACATTTTTTGACAGTTAACAAATGAGCATAATTTCCTATTCATTAGGATGTTAGAGTGTCATTACCCACCTTGTAAAATATCTTTAGTATGTATTTTCTTATTTTCAGTATATGGTTCTTCCCATTGTTATCATACTGAAACTTTTCCTTATCTCAGCATATTGACCTGAATTTACCTTCTCTGAAAAACTTCTCTTGTAAAATGTTTCACCCTATGAGTCACTGCCTCTGAAAACTGCTAAAGGATCAGCTTAGGGTAGGCTCCAACTTGACAGTACACAACAACAACTATTTATACAGGAACTCTGGTGGTCTAGTCCAGTGGGAATTGCACTACTGGTGGAAAGGCTTCACTGCTCTGAAGGTTTGAATCTCACTCTATGCAGAGAAAAATGGGCAATCTCCTTCAATGTGACTTTCAGTCCCAGAAACCCAATGGAGGGTCAGCTTTGAGTCAATTCTATTTGGACAGCAATTACTTGAGTTGCTAAATGTGTGTATGAGCGTGTGTGTGTGTGTGTGTGTGTGTGTGTGTATGTATGTAATTATGTACGGATCAATACATTGTCAATAACTTCTTATTTGAATCCACAGTCAACACACTGGATACTAGCAGTTAGATCAGAAGGTGTATTGCACTGGGAAATCCTGTGTTCTCTCCATATTATTAAAGAGCAATGATGTAAATTTGAGGGCAAAGTGCACCTGATTCAGGACACGGTCTTCTCAACCACTTGCGCATCTGAGAACTAGACAATCAGTAAGGATGGCAGAAGAGTTATTGATGCCTTTGAGTCATGGTGCTGGGGAAGAATACTGAATAGCCCATGGGCTGCCAAAATAATAAACAAGTATGTCTTGGAGAAAGTGCAGCCAGGCTTCTCCTTGAAGGCAAAAATGATAAAGCTTTATTTCACATACTTTGGGCATTTCTTAGGAGAGGTTATTCCTAGTAAAGGGAAAGGTGGAGGGCTGATGAAGAGAAGGAAGACCCTTAACCAGGTGGATTGACACATGACTACACTGATAAGTTTGAGTGTATCAGAGATTTTGAGGATGGCACAAGACAGGACAGGGTTCAGATCTGTTGTTCATAGGGTTACTATGGGTCATACTCAAGTTGACAGTACCTAAGAACAACAACTCTATAAATGTATGTGTATGTATAATTCTGTGTGTGTGTGTGTGTGTGTGTGTGTGTGTATATAATGTATATAATATTATCTATATTATATATAAAATGTTGTTTTTGTTAGGTGTCATCAAGTTGGGTATGACTCATAGCAACTCTATTAATAAAAGATTTGAACCCTGTTCTATCCTATGTCAGCCTCACACTTCTTGACACACAAAAGCCCATTGCAGCAGTCACTGTTTCTTTACTTCATTAATCCTCCACTCTTCCCAGCATCATGTCTTTCTCGAATAGCCCCTCTTAGCAACATGTCCAAAGTATGTGAGATGAAGCCTCATCATTCTTGCCTCCAAAGAGCACTATGGCTGCACACTCTCCAAGACATGTTTGTTCTTTTGGCTATCCATGGGATGTTCAGTGATCTTCTTCACCACCACAACTCAAAGACATCAACTCTTCTTCTGCCATCCTTATTCACTGTCCAACTCTCAGATGCATACCAAGTGATCGGAAAGACTATGGCCTGAATCAGGCGCACCTTAGTCCTCAAACTGACATCACTACTCCTCAATTATTTGGAAAGTTCCCTAACTGCAGATTTTCCCAGGACAATGCACCTCCTTATTTCCTGACTGCTCATACCAAGGGTGTTAACTGTGGACCCAAGCAAGATAAAGCTATTGGCAGTTTCAATCTCCTCTCTATCCATGACAATGTCTATTGGTCGAGTGGTCAGGATCTTTGTATTCTTGACATTGAGATGCAATCCATACCAAAGGTTGCATTCCTTGATCTTCTGCAACAAGTGCTTTAAATTCTCTTCACTCAGCAAGCAAAGTTGTGTCATCTGCATAATTCAGATTATTGATGTATCTTCCTCCATTCTTGATGCCACACTCCTCTTCATAGGCTCCAGGTTCTCGAATAATTTCTCAGCATCCAGATTTCATAGGTATGAAGAGAGAACACAACCCTGAAACAGTCCTTTCTTAATTTTAAACCATGCAGTGTTTGCTTGCTTTGTTTTCACAACAGCCTCCTGCTCCAGGTATAGGTTTCACATGAGCATAATTAAGTGTCCTGAAACTCCCATTTTTCTCAATGTCAGCCAACTTGTTATGATCCACACAGTCAATATATATAGTCTAATTATTAAGTAAGGAGTCCTGGTAGTATAGTGCACAACATCCAGGAACAGTAGTATGAATCCACCAGTTAATCAATGTGAGAAAGACGGACATTTCCTCCGTTAAAGTTTTGCAACCTCAGAAACCCAATGAATGACTTCCATTAGTCAGACTCCACTCAATGACAGCGTGTTTTTAATTTAAAACATACAATATTTTTTAATATAAAACTAAAATATATAAAAGTCTGTAGACTTTGCTATCAAGGAGTTTCCTGCTGATGAGAGAAGGAAAAGAGCTCTTTAAGCGATAGAAGTAGTAATCTTGCACAGACTTTTTCCAATTCTCTTTCTATTCTTAGTTGTAATTTGCTCAATAAGTTAAGGACAACCCCTTCCCAAGAATTTCTTTGAGTGTCTTAGTCCTTTGTTTGGAAAGAATAGGTAACAGAGATGACAATTTAAATTCTGTTGTTCCACTGTTCTTGCAATGTTACAGAGCAGAAATACCATTAGAAATATCATGTTTACTCTGCCTCTTACTTTAATACTTATCTTGCAGAAGATTATCTAAAAATGACTGGAAAAGTACATTTACAGAGAACTATCAGGAAATTAAAAGAGAAATTACATTGGGAAAGTCTGCTGTCAGAGACCTCTCCAAAGTACTGAAGAGCAATGATGTCAGTCTGGAGACTAAGCCGCATGTGATGCAGGCCATGGTCTTTGCAATTACTTGCTATGCAGCAGAGAGCTGGACAATGACTAGGGATAATAGGAGAGTTGATGCCGTAGATCTGTGGTGCTGGAGAAGAGTACTGAATATACCATGGATTGCAAGGAGAACAAACAAGTTCATCCTAGAGAGGGTGAAGCAAGGCTGTTCCTTGGAGGCAAGGATTCTGAAGCTTCGTCTGACATACTTTGGACATGTTGCAAGGCGGGATCAGTTCTTGAAGAGGGACATCATGCTTGGAAGGGTGGAGGGACAGCACAGGAGAGGAAAACCCTTGATGAGATGAACTGATTCAGTCACTGGAGTAATGGTGATTCGTGTGTCGGAGACAATAAGATTGACAAGGGATAAAGCAGGGTTTAGGGCTTTTGTACATAGGGTCACTATGAGTTGCAGGCAACTTGACGGCACATAACAGCAACAGCAACAACAACCAGAAATACAAGCTGTGTTTAGAAGAGGCCATGACACTAAAGACATTATTACAATGTCAGATGAATCTCAGCTGAAAGCCAAGAGTACCAGAATAATTTCTGTGTTTCATTTACTATGCAAAGGCATTTGACTATGTAGACCACAACAAATTGTGGCTAATCTTGAGAAAAATGGGAATCCGAGAACACTTGATTGTGCTCATGTGAAATCTATACTTGGACCAGGAAGCAATTTTGAGAACAGACCAAAGAAACACTGCATGATTCAAAATCAGGGAAGCCCTGTGTCAGGGATATATCTTGTGTCCATACCTTGTGAATCTATATGCAGAAAAGATCATTTGGGAGACGGGATGTTATAAGGAGGACTGTGACATCAGGAATGAAGGAAGATTCATCAATAATCTGCATTATGCAGATGACACAACCTTGCTTGCCAAAAGTGAGGAGGACTTGAAGTGTTTAGTGCAGAAAGTCAAGGCCTATAGTCTTCAATATGGACTGAAGCTCAACATCAAGAAGACAAAGGTTCCCAACACTGAGTCAATTGGCAGCACTGTAACAGATGGAGAAGAGAGTGAGGCTTTCAACAATTTCAGCTTACTTGGCTCCACAATCCACACTCTTGACTCCAGCAACCAGAAAATCAAAAGACAAATAACATTGGTGAAGTCCACTGTCAAGTATCTTTCCCAAGTGCTAAAGAGCAATGATGTCAGTCTAGAGACTAATGTGCACCTGATCCAGGCGATGATCTTGACAACTTGTTATGCATCAGAGAGCAGGATAATGATTATGAATGGCAGAAGAAAGATTAATGCCTTTGAGTGTGGTACAAGAGAAGAGAAGTGAACATATCATGGGCTGCCGGGAGAAAAATAGGTCTACCTTGGAGAGGATGAAGCCAAGTTTCTCCTTGGAGGCAAGGATTTTGAAATTCCATCTCACATTCTTTGGGCATGGTCTTTGGGGAAAGATATGCTGGGAAGGATGAAAGGACAGTGCAGGAGAGGATGATCCCAGATGGATGGATTGATATGATAATTGGTGCAATGAGGTTAGGTATGTCAGAGTCAATGAGAAAGGCTTAGGATAGGGTAGGGTTCAGAGCTATTGTCCATAGGGTCACTATGAGTCGCTGGAGATTCGATGGCATGTAACAACATCCTTTGATCTTCTGTAAGCTTAGTTTCTGCATCTGTTAAAGTAAGGAGAGTAATGCCTTCTCTGCCAACTGGTTTAGTCTGTAGGACAATGTGCTGCTAACTCAAATGAAATGCCTCTTGGGAGGTTTGAATTAACTAGTGACTCTGTGAGGGCAAAAGGCACAATCTCCTTTCATACAATTTGTAGCCTGTAAAAACCTACTAGAGGGTTAATATGAATCAGTTCTGATTCCACTCCAATGAGAATAAGATCAAATAGCATTAATTTGGTAAGTCTGTGTGATAATCTGGGAGATGCAGAAATTCTCAAACAAGGACTCAGCCCTCCAGGATCTAGTCAAAGAGCAGAGACAAATTAAAAAAGATAAAAGAGGAACTGTAAAAGAAGCAGGAAGTAATAAATACCATAAGAGCCCTCAAATTATATAAAAATGCAGAGTGTAGAGACAATTTCAGAGGCAGGGAAGATGTTGAAAGAAAGGAGCATTGCAACTGAACCCTGAACAGATTTGGTAAGAGTGGTGAGCAATTGAGAAACACACTCTAAAATGGAAAAATTACCAAATTAGGAATGTGAAGAAGTCTACAACATTTGAGGAACCCAGAAGGTCATTTTAACTATAACCAAAGCTCTTGGAAAGGAAGAAAAGTCAAGGTTAGATCACTGAAAGCTCTGGCCATCTAACTACAGGTTTAGAAGTGTTTCAAGCTCAGAATGTAGATAAAACCTTGGGTAGAGTTCAGGCATAGATGAATATTACCAAAACAAGTATAATGCTATGATTAAAAACCAATTTCATAGCACTTAAAAATGTGAGATTATCCAAAGAAAATAGAACTGATACATGAATGGAAATAAATGCACTTATGTTCATAGCAGCATTATTCAAAAAAGCAAGAAAAGGTAAATAGCCCAAATGTCCATGAAAAAATAGTTTGAAAAAGTATGGTACATTTCCACAATTCAATACTATGCAGTATTAAGAATCAACAATTTCGTAAAATGCTATGTAATAGGGAAGAATCTAGAAAACATTATGCTGAGTAAACTAATTCCGTCTCATGAGGACAAATACTGGATAAGACCATTACTTTAAAAATAGAAGGATAACTGGTAGGATGTGAATAAATGTCCAAAAGGGGAAGAAGAATGGAGAAGGAGAATGGAAAATAGAGAAGAGGATAAATAAATCTAGTATGTTGTTGTTGTTATGTGCCATTGAGTCATTTGCGACTCATGGCAACCCTATGTACAACAGCCCTAAACTCTGCTCTATCCTGTGCCAAT
>NW_006399757.1:3037474-3073367 GCF_000299155.1 Elephantulus edwardii | reverse complement strand
CGAACGCCTTTGCATAATCAATGAAACACAGATAGACATTCTTCTGGTATTCCCTGCTTTCAGCTAAGATCCATCTAACCTCAGCTACAATATCCCTAGTACCATGACCCCTTCTAAACCCAGCCTGGACTTCTGGCAATTCTCTGCTGATGTGCTGTTCCAGTCGTTTTTGGATTTGCAGAGATTAATAGGTGGATGAGGGGGTAAAAGAAAAGGAAAGATTCAAGAGAGACTTGAAAAGATGGGGTAATAATAGGCATGTTGTATGTCCAGAGATTCAATTATGACTCATAGGACCCTGTGAGCTATAACTCTGAACCCTGCCCTATCTTGAGCCATCCTCACTGTCTCTGACACACCTGCCCCCATTGCCACAATCACTGTGTCAATTCATCTTATCCACGGTCTTCCTCTTCTGTGCTGACCCTCTGTCCTTCCAAGCATGAAGTCCTTCTCCAAGGACTGGTCCTTCCTGACAACATGCCCAACATATAAGAGACAGAGTTTCTAATCAACCTGACTTCACCTTCTCCAGGACATACTTGTCTGTTTTCTTGGTGGTCAGTGGTATGTTTAGTACTCTTTTCCAGCACCACAACACAGAGGCATCAATTCTTCTGTCATCCTTCATAATTGTCCACCTCTCAGATATATAGCAAGTAATTGAGATTATGTCCTGGATCAGGTGCACCTTAGTCTCTAGACTTACATCGTTGCTTCTTAGCACTCTTGAGAAGACCTTGACAGCAGACTTTCCTCAAGCAACTCATATTTTCATTTCCTGTTTGCTGGTGCCAAGATTATTGATTGTGGATTTAAGCAAGATGAAATTGTTAATAACCTCAATCTCTTCTCCATCTATCATGACGCTGTCTAATGGGCTAGTGGTGAGAATCTTTGCTTTTTTGATGTTAAAATGCAGTTAATATTGAAGACTGCTGTTTTTCACCTTCTGCACCAAACATTTCAAGTCGTCCTCAATAGTAATTAATTTTATAAAATGCAATATGTATTAATGATTGTATGGAACAATGTACATCAATGAACACAATGTACGTTAATTACTATATGCAAATTAATAAGAAAATGTATGATTATGATAAAAGTGCAAGTAGGCCTTTAATAAATTCTTGTATCCTGTTAGATAAATGAGGCATCCAATCATGATATTGAAGTACTGGTAAGCAGTACCAGCCTGGTACTACTCCTGAAGTAGTCCCTACTCCTGCCAAATAATGAAGCCTTTAATTCTGCCTTCCAATGGATTGGGGGAAAAGAACTTTTTTTGAGGGTACCATGGACTGCTAGGAAAACAAACAGATTCATTCTGCAAAGGGTTAAACTGGGCGACTCCTTGGAGGCAAGGATTCTGAGGCTCCGTCTAACATACTTCGGACATGTTGTAAAGAGGGACCGGTCCTTGGAGAGGGACATCATGCTTGGTAGTGTGGAGGGACAACACAGGAGGGGAAGGCCCTCTATGAGGAAGATTGATTCAGTGACTGGGGTAATCGGGATGGGTATGTCAGAGACAGTGCGATTGGCACAGGACAGAGCAGAGTTTAGGGCTGTTGTACATAGGATCGCTATGAGTCACAAGTGACTCGACAGCACATAACAACAACAACAACAACAGAACCAAGTATTTAGTATACTTGGACCAAGAGGCAGTCATCAGAACAGAGCAAGGAAACACTGCATGGTTCAAAATTGGGAAGGGCATACGCCAGGGATATGTTCTATATCCTTACCTTTTCAACCTGTATGCAGAACAGATTATATGGGAGTTTGGGCTCTATGAGGAGAAATGTGGGGTCAGGATTGGTGGAAGATCTATCAACAATCTGCGCTATGCTGATGACACAACCCTGCTTGCTGAAACTGAGGAGGACCTCATGCACTTACTGCAGAGGGTCAAGGGCTGCAGCCTTCAATACGGATTGAGGCTCAATATCAAGAAGACAAAGATTCCCACCAATGGACCAATTGGCAGCATCAAAATGGATGGTGAAGAGATTGAGATTGTTCACAGCTTTAGTTTGCTTGGCTCCATAGTCAACAGTCTTGGCACCAGCAGCCAGGAAATTAAACGACGTATTGTGATGGGAAAGTCTGTTGTTAGGGACCTCTCCAAAGTATTGAAGAGCAATGGTGTCTCTCTGGAGACTAAGGTGTGTCTGATACATGCCATGGTTTTTGCTATCACTTGTTATGCATCAGATAATTAGACAATGACCAAGGAGGATAGAAGGAGAACTGATGCCTTTGAGCTGTGGTGCTGGAGAAGAGTATTGAGGGTACCATGGACTGCTAGTAAAACAAACAGGTTCATTCTGGAGAGGGTTAAATTGGGCTGCTCCTTGGAGGCCAGGATTCTGAGTTTTTGTCTGACATATTTTGGACATGTTGTAAGGAGGGATGGTCCTTGGAGAGGGACATCATGCTTCGGTGGGTGGAGGGACAGCACAGGAGGGGAAGGCCCTCTATGAGGTGGATTGATTTAGTGACTGGGGTAATCAGGGTGGGTGTATTGGAGACTGTGATTGGCACAGGACAGAGGAGATTTTAGGGCTGTTGTACATAGGGTGGCTCTGAGTTGCAAGCGACTTGACGGCACATAACAACAACAATAATGTAGAAAAAATGAAAAATAATAAACAGATACAAAATAATTGATGCCTAGAATCTTGAAAATTATGAAGCAATTTCATAATGATCTTTGCAAAGATGGTTGAATCAAAGTTGCTAGTGAGATTATGTTAGTATTATTATTTGCCATGAATTTGGAACCAACCCATAACTGACCCTTCAGTGGGTTTTTTGAGGGCATAAATCATGTGGGAGGAGATTGCTCATCCTTCTCCTGTGGAGCAGCTGATGGAGTCAAGCAATGTAGTAATTAATAATTTTAAAAATAATAACAACAGCACTTGGCGCACTTGTTATTTTCTAAGAGCTGTGTAATTGCTTTGTGCACATGGTTTAATTTAGTCTTTACAATAGACCTCTAGCATAGACTTGATGATCATTTTATAAAATAAGAAATCAGTATTTAGAAATAGTAATTTAACCAAGATCACACAGCTATAAAGCAGGAGTGTTGATTTTCCACTTCAAACATTTTATAATCCCAAACCTAAACTCTTATGATCCAGAAAATAAAAACCTTGCTTTTTTTTCCTTTTTATTCTCTAGGTTTTCTAATTTTTCTACAATATTATTACTATATTTCTAAAACATATAGTACTCACAGATTAAAATAATAAACATATTATTTTTTTTTATTTCCCTAAAGGGAAATATTTGCTAATTGTCTGATTCAAATTGTGAGTTTTACTTGTACATTTCAGGGTCAATAGTTTTGCCAAGATGGAAGAATTTTCACCCTATTAAAAAGTATTTTAAACCAGCTAAATAGGATTTTCATCTTATTAAACAGGTAAGTAGATAAAGTGACTCAATCAAGATCTCACACTGAGTTAATGAAAGGTTCAAAAGGGCACTTTTTTATAAACTGCCAGACATTTGGGAATATGTACAATAAATCAAGTGCACATCAAAATAAGAGACAAGAATCAAGGAAAAAAATCTCTTAATATTATACAAACCAAACTCAAGTGCTTGTTCTTTGCACGTTTATTTTATATAATGTATGTCTTAAAAATAAAATTAAGCCTTAAATTTCTAGACCTATCCAAAAACTAATTCTGCTTCACTCAACTAGGATGCAGAATATTTTAACCTCCAAACTTCAAAGAAATTCCTTTTAAATTCTTTGAATTTGAGCATGCTTGTTTTGCGTTTGCTCAATGTCTTTCTCACTCATCTGGATTATTTAGTGGGCAAGCTGTCTTCAGAATCTTCCTCCTCACCTACTGTCTCATTGATTGTCATTTGAGTCTGTTAGTCATATCTCCTTGGGTGAATGGTGGGCGGCAATCAGCAGCCTCTCTTCAGGGTTTCTACTGGTGCACGTGGCCCTCTTTTCACTTTGTTAGAAAAAGGACTGGGTAACAAGTGTCAGCTCCCTCTGATCTGCCTTTCTGAAGACTGAAGTGGCATCTCATTTCTGATTATGTTTGTTAAGCAGCGTTGCAAGCCTACCTGGGAGAAGCAGTCCTCTCATTACGCATGGGCTTTGTACCTGTAAAATCCATTAAAATCTCATTTGACTTGGAGAAGCAGCAGTTTATCGAATGGGCATGCTAAAGAAACAGATGTGAAATCTGTAGGCAGCTGCTGTTGGCAAATGAAAAAGTCACATTTGGCAGCATTCAATAAACAGAGAATGCTTAAAGTCTGAAAACACATTGGAACTCAAACTAGATCCTAATTAATTGTTGGTATTCTTCAGCCCTTGAGTTAGAGAAGACTGACCACTAGAAATATCCACTAAATAGTGTGAATGAAAGTGGGAGATTCTGTCTTCTTGTTGAAACACTAGAAAATTCTTGACAACTTTCTTAAAGTTTTTCATTAACATTTTAGGCCTCTACAGCTTTTAATTTTTTTTTCCTGTAGATTTGCTTTTATTGAATTTGTTATTGCTAACAGAATTCTTGCATTGCCAAAACCATGCCTGAGAATTCAAAGAAAGAAATGGTACAATGGACAGCTTCATCTACCCATCATACCACCATACAGTGTGTAAAACTTGATTCATGTGTATTTGGATAATTTCACAATCTTTAAAAAGTTTTATCAAGAGTTAAGATTTTAAATCTGCAGCAAGTTTTAATTTCCTAGTACACTATACAATTAAATAACACTTTCACACATTCATTTCAGTTCATTCCTTAGTTATATAACCCCCAGTAAGATTTTTCCGGAAGAGATGCATTCTTTCCAGCGAAAATTTGTGGCTCAATGACCAAGAGATTACTAGTTAAGGTCTAGTATCTCCTGACATGACCTGCCAACTACTTCTGGGCAATAATGTTGGCATTAATTCAGGTGGCAGACAGGTGGCCTGCCTTCTGAGGTATTGAGGTGAGTAGTTGAGCCAAGGAAAGGTTTGTTGATTCGGAGAAACAAGGGATTCTTGATTAAAATGAATACTTTGTTTGGGAACCAAAAACCTTTATACTAGCAATCTGTACAGCTTTTTAAGTGAGCCTTAGGGGTACAATGGACAAGTGTTCAGCTATTAACTGAAAAGTCAGTGGTTCAAACTTATCAGCTGCTCTTTGGGGGGGAAAAATCTGACTGTCTGCTTCAGTAAAGATTCACAGCCTTGAAAATCCTATGGGGCAATTCTACTGTATCCTATATTACCACTGTGAGTTTTATCTCAATGGGTTGTTTGTTTTTGTTGTTTTATAGGATTTTTTTAAGTTGATAGGTAATGATTTACATATAATTAGTTTTTTCTGTTGTTTATCAAGACGTATGGTAAGGACTTGTCACTACATGGACTAGAGTACCTTCTGTCTCACATAGGATCCCCCCAGGAGTCAAAACTATCTCTAAATTCAGACTCTAAGTGTGTTGGCCAAGAGGATGGATCTGCCTCTCATCCTTTTTCTCAATTTGCTCCCTGTCCTGAATATTTAAGGCAGCCTTTAAAAGTGTAGAGCTTTCTTTGCCAAACACTACTCGGCTCTATCATAGGAGCTCTGTGGGGTAGTCAACAGAGGTTTGTTCTGCTAACCCCAAAGGTGGCACCTGTCTGGTGGCTGGAATCCACAAGGGTCTCCACAGGAGAAAGATGGACAATCACCTCCCATGTGATTTACTGTCTCTGACAATCTGCTGGAGCTATGTTGTTGTTGTTGACTGCCGTCGAGTCGAGTATGACTCACAGCGACCCTATGAACAAAAGGCCTGAAGCCTTTCTATAACTATCATCAATTATAAAAATCCATAGAGTTTCCAGAGGCACTCTGCTTAGGAAGTGGGTGCTACTCCTGCTTCCAAGTTAGCTACGTTGTTGTTGTTGCCTATGAGTCGAGCACTACTCATAGCGACCTTATGAACAAAAGGCCTGAAGCCCCTCTACAACTATCGACATTATCAAAGTTCATAGAGTGGGCTCCACATCAGTTGCATCAAGTTATTCTCTATGTGGCAAATTATAGATTTAGATGTTTCTGGTGTAATTTCATAATTTAAAAATAGGCGTTCTGATGCCTTAGTCCCTAGTGCATTGTACTGCTGACCCAAAGGCTGTGCATCTTTGCTGGTTTGAATATACTAGGGACTCCACAGAAGATGGGCAGTCTCTTCCTGCTGTGACTTAATGTCCCCAAAATCAATGGAGGGTGACTATGAGTCAGAACCACTGACTGTGATTGTGAGTGACCTGAAAAATACCAAGTGAATTAATTGTTTCTGATACATCCATCTGTTACTTTCAAGAGAGACTTTTAATACTTTGTAAACTCAAAACAAGGAGAAACTTAGACACACCCTGATTATAATACTTATATCCTGTGTACGTGTGGGCCTTCTCTTACTGGCAGTAATCATGGCTTAGTCATTTCTCTCTCCTTAGTTTTTCTATTTGGACTTGCATAGTTGTCCTCCCCTCCTGCCCCATGGCAAAAAGAAACAAAAATAATCTTAATCAATTACCAAGTTTATGACATTGAGATATACTGGTTTCATTTTACACTTTGCTGAATTGTTTTACACACACACCCCCATCTGTGTTATTATCTTACTACTGGGTTATTATGTCCTTGATGCTTTTCTACAAAGAAAATTTTCATATTAAATCTTTTTTTTAATGGTGCCAATTTTAAATACATCTTTGTTTGAGACATTGCATTTTGCACTTAAAATACAGTGATAATAAAGTGCAATGTTAATTCCTTTCCCTCTATACATTCCGTATTCAAGTATTGAGAATGCACAGAAATTTAGTCTAGCAGTTTAGACTTTTCAACTGCAGTGTGCTACAAATTTGGGTCCTTCAAAATTTTTTAACTGTGGGACAATGAATGCTATAAAGTATGCAGATTGCTTTAGTCAACCTCTCCAATGGTGGGTCCAGAAGAGGCACCACCAGATGGAGGAGCTCCACCACCAGGGAAGCCACCAGGCATGCCTCCGGGCATGCCTCCACCGCTCTGGTACAGCTTGGTGATGATGGGGTTGCAGACCTTCTCTAGTTCCTTCTGCTGATGCTCAAATTCCTCCTTTTCTGCAGTCTGATTCTTAACAAGCCAGTTGATAATTTCATTGCACTTGTCAAGGATCTTCTGCTTGTCCTCGTCATTGATCTTGCCTTGAAGCTTTTCATCTTCAACTGTTGCTTTCATATTAAATGCATAAGACTCAAGGGAATTCTTAGAAGACACCTTATCTCTTTGCTTCTCATCTTCAGCTTTGTACTTCTCAGCCTCCTGGACCATTCGTTCAATGTCTTCCTTACTCAAGTGGCCCTTATCATTGGTGATGGTAACCTTGTTTTCTTTCCCAGTGCTCTTGTCAACATCAGAAACATTAAGGATACCATTGACATCAATATCAAATGTGACTTCAATCTGAGGAACACCACGAGGTGCAGGTGGTATACCAGTGAGCTCAAACTTGCCAAGCAGGTTGTTATCTTTGGTCATGGCATGCTCACCTTCATAAACCTGAATGAGTACACCAGGCTGGTTGTCAGAGTAGGTTGTGAAGGTTTGCGTCTGCTTGGTAGGAATGGTTGTATTCCACTTGATGAGGACAGTCATGACTCCACCAGCAGTTTCAATACCAAGAGAAAGTGGAGTGATATCCAGGAGCAGCAAATCTGGAACATTTTCAGATTTGTCTCCAGAGAGAATGGCCGCCTGGACAGCTGCACCATAAGCAACAGCCTCATCTGGGTTGATGCTCTTGTTCAACTCCTTTCCATTGAAGAAATCCTGAAGAAGCTTCTGAATCTTGGGAATTCTGGTAGAACCACCCACCAGGACAATATCATGGATCTGTGACTTGTCTAGCTTAGCAACCTTCAGAGCTTTCTCCACAGGGTCCAGAGTGCCACGGGAAAGATCAGCATTCAATTCTTCAAAGTGGGCTCGGGTAATGGAAGTATAGAAGTCGATTCCCTCATACAGTGAATCTATCTCAATACTGGCCTGGGTGCTGGAAGAAAGTGTGCGCTTTGCACATTCACAAGCAGTGCGGCGGCGTCTGACAGCCCTCTTGTTTTCACTGATGTCTTTCTTATGCTTGTGCTTGAACTCTGCAATGAAATGGTTGACCATTCTGTTGTCAAAGTCTTCTCTACCCAAGTGGGTGTCTCCAGCTGTAGACTTGACCTCAAATATCCCATCTTCAATAGTGAGGATTGACACATCAAAAGTGCCACCTCCTAAGTAAAAGATGAGCATGTTCCTTTCAGCACCTACCTTTTTGTCCAGACCATAAGCAATAGCAGCAGCAGTTGGCTCATTGATGATTCGGTGGACATTGAGGCCAGCAATGGTTTCAGCATCTTTGGTAGCCTGGCGCTGAGAGTCATTGGAGTAGGCTAGTACAGTGACAACAGCATTGGTAAGTCTTCCCAAGGTAGGCTTCTGCAATTTCCTTCATCTTTGTGAGAACCATAGAGGACACCTCCTCTGGATAGAAACTTTTGGTCTCTCCTTTATATTTTACTTGGACCTTGGGCCTGCCTGCATCGTTCACCACAATGAAGGGCCAGTGTTTCATATCAGACTGCACAACAGCATCATCAAATCTTCATCCAACGAGACATTTGGCATCGAATACTGTGTTAGTAGGATTCATTGCAATTTGATTCTTTGCCGCATCGCCAATCAGTGGTTCAGTATCGGTAAATGCGACATAGCTTGGCGTGGTTCGGTTGCCTTGATCATTTGCAATGATCTCCACTTTCCCATGCTGGAAGACCCCTACACAGGAGTAGGTGGTGCCAAGATAAATGCCAACCGCAGAGCCCTTGGACATGGTTGCTTAGTGAAAGTCCCAGGTGGTGGAGAGGGGAAAAAACTGTACCTCAAGTCTGCCGCTGCGCTAAATGAGCTCATATTAAATCTTTAAAAGACAGAATCAGCTGGGAAAGTCGGTCTGCTTTTTTTTTTGTCTGAAAGCCTCCACAGGGTGCTTCCAAAGCCCCGAGTGGGGGTATCACCTGTACTGCTACAAACCTTCCACTAAGGGGCATTTTCTCCTAACTGGTTTCTGTGCATAGAACTTGCCCTCTTGCATGATTTCCTTTCTGCCTTGTCAATACCAGCTTGATTTCCCCTGTCTGCATAGACAGACAGACATACATACTGTTATCAACCCTCTGTTTGCATGTAACATGTTTTGATCCCATCTGGTCATTTGGTATGGTCCTTTCCCACCTGCTATTAGAACTTCAGCCACCAGATTCTTCCTTTGCCACCTTCTCCTTGTTAGCCACTAGCGATGGTCTCACCGGCCGAGAGCACCGAGTGTGCACAGCTGTCCCATTCTCTTCTTTCAGTGGTTTCGCCACTGTTGGTTCATAGGGCCCTTTCTGGCCCCAGAGCTGTTAGGATTGAGGCAACGTAGAAGAATGCTGCCAGATAATGACTGTGAAAAGCTTCAGGTTGAGAAACTAGTTAACTTGCACCACAACATTATGTAGATAAATAATAAATAGTAGAAGAGAAACTCCATGGGAATAAAATGACCAATAGTTCTTGAAATTGATCTTATTATTATACTTCTTATGGTGATTAAAATAGATATAATGATGCATATACAGTCTTAGCAATTTCTACACATGCAAATCAGTGACATGGTAAGCTCTTGTTAACACAAATAAGGGCAAAAGAGTCAATGTTCCTTAATATCTCCTAATTCACATACTCCAAGATTATTACTTTTTTGCTAATATATTTATTTCTCCTTCTCTGGCACTTTCTTTAGATCTCTTATTGAATAAAAATAAAATACCTTTGACTGAAAAAAAAAACAAACCAAAACAACCCAACCCTTATCATTCCTCCTTTTGTTGCTTAATTAAACATCAACCAGAAAATCAGAAGCATGAATAGAAGAGAATTAGACTTCTAAATCTTGAACTACATTGAATTATGGTAACAGCTTCTTAAAATTTATTGGTGGTGCTAAGCAAGTATTTATAATTTTATGATCATTAAAAACAAGACCTTGTACTTTACCACAGATATTTCATTAATAATTCTTTAAATAATATAAATCGAAGTTGGATAACAAATAAGGTTGACAAAATCACAATCGATGCCTTTCAGTCGGAGTGTGGAGCATTCATGGACTTATCTGTCTTGGAGGAAGGGCATGTGGGTGATCCTTAGCGGACAGTGGAACTGTCTCACATCCCTTGGGCATATTGTCAATATGGGCCGGTTCTTGGAAAAAGACTTCATGCTGCAAAAGGTGGAGGGTCAGCAAAAAGAAAGACCTTGAATAAGACAGATTGACACAGTAACTGGAACAATGGATTGGAGATCCATCCAGAGGTAGGGAAGATGGCATGGGACAGGGTAAGTTTCTGATCTATTATTCATAGAGTCCTTCTAAGTGGATTCACCAGTACCCAACAACATAGTTTGTCAGGCACTGTGTTTTAAGCATTTTAACATATAATAGTTCATTTAATTTTCACATCAACCCCCTAAGGGAGGTACTAGTACTAGTACTGATAGAGAAATCTTAGTAAGGAGAAGTTAAAGAATTTACTAAAAACTACCCAAGGGCTACACAAAGAGTGTAGAGCAAAGGATTCCAGGTTCAGAAGGACCTTGTGCTTGGGATTTAATGCTACATGTTCACCATCTTGAAACTCTTACTAATTTTATCTTTGAATTTATGTTCTGTAAATAAACCTCAGGCCGGGTTTGAATTGTTTTCCTGTCAAACATTCTTTTAGGTGGTATAGTACTGGTCTGTGCATTGCTGTACAGAGGTAACTCGTGTTTGCTGTGATGCTGAACACTGGGACACTGATGTGTCAAATGTGATAATGGTTACCCATGGTGGACAGTGTTTGGTGGAGCTTCTCGAGTAAGCTTGGAAGCAGGAGCGGCATCCACTTCTGAAATGGCTTGCCTCCGGAAACTCTATGTATGAACAGTGCCCAGGCCTTTCATAGGGTCGCTACGAGTCCTCTACGACTCGACGGCACCAAACAACAACAACAAATCAAGTTCAGTGCAGAGATACCCGTATGCTAGGTCTTACACTGGGGCTCACATGTAGTCCTACCTCTGCCTTCTCCCTACCTGCCCAGGACAGACTCCCAGCTTCTCTGTCAGGCATCCCCGCTTCCACCCCGTCCATTAAACAGCAAAAACCAGCTTACACACAAAGCAATGAATTTATGTTATAGCACCTTTAATGCTACTTTTTCTTGCCTTTTGAAGAAGTGCTTCATTTTTATTTTTCAAACTTCTATTCACTGCTCTAAAGTAATTTCTGATCATCTCCATTGAATTGTCAAGGCTGTACATAGCAATGAGAGAAGGAGACTACCCATTTTTCCTCACCAGCAGTCAAATTACATAGATACTTCTGGATCTTCCCCAAACCCTAAGCCAATGGTCATGAAGTTGATGTTCACTCGTGAAGACCTTATAGAATATACCTGCCTTGATGGTACAGTGGTTTAAGTCTTGGGCTGCTAAATGGAAGAGAAAAGAACTAGAAGTATATGTCAGCAAACATATTGTTGTAGCTGACTCTCCAGTGGGTTTTCAGAGAAAGTAAGTAGTATGAGGGGAGATTGTCCATCTTTTACTCATTGAATAGCTGGTGGATTTGAACTGTTATAGATACACACAAACACCAAAACAGTGTCTTTCAGATTCTACATTCAACCACCAGTGCTTGACAAATATTACTCCTGGCAAACAGAACCTTTGTGGGGTGAAGAAGAAAGATGTCAGAGTGTAGTGGGGCCTTGATACCTGTGAGGCCTGATTTCCCAGATACCCTGTGCCAATCTAGGAGGGCAAGATCCAGAAAGTCATCATTGACCCTACTCAGGATTTATTGTAGTGTTTCTGTAAGACTGTGCTTGCCAGTGTTGTTTATCTAAGATCTTTGCTAAATTCTGAAACATTAACATATTCTGTCAATATTGAATCCCTGTGCATTTAAACAGAAGTATAGTCTTACATAGAATTCAAGAATCGCAGGGCAGTTTTCCAACAGAATTCACAGAAACAACCTTTTTTAGAAAACTTTACCAACTTTTCCTCATTTTATTACCTCAGAAACTTAGTGCTATTGATATTCCTCACAATAAGCATGCCTTGATTCAAACCAAGCATGGACTGAATAATGTATGAATATGTGGCAAGATGAGCTGGAAGTATACTAACAAAGAATGATAATCATAGCACAGAGTTTTATATCTTAGATTAAAAGTAAAGATATCTTTTATGTGAGGATTGCATACAATTTAAAGAAAATTTTTCTTGGTGTGGTAAATTATTTGTTTGGATGCTCCTTACCGTCTTTAGCTATGATTTTGTTATAGTCTACACTCAAGGGTTTTCAATTGTCCGTATGCAGGCTGAGAATTAACAAAGAGTTTTCTCCACCATAGATCTTGACTCTGATAATTGTCTCTGTTTTTTTCATTAAGGAAGGTGAAATCCATTTCAAATGTATTTGTCTCATTATTTCATGTTAATCTGATGTGAATCGAAAAATCTGTGTAGTCATTCATCCATGTAGAGATCTTAGTTTGCCACTTATTGTCACAACTTCTTCTCATACATTTGCTTGAACTCAATAGAAACTTGCTAGAACTTATTTTCTGCATATCGTTCGTATGCTTCACAAAAATGTCCTGGATAGAAGAAAAAAACACTCTGTTCCTAGAAGACTCAGTCATCAGGTACTCTTTCTTGCTACTAGGATTCCAGAAAACAACGGTTTTGCTGTCTACAACCAGAAAAACCAAACTTGAAAATGGGTGTTAAATGGAAAAATCAGAAGTTTTATTACATGTAATTATAATAAATTTGAGACTGGGGCATACATTTCCCACGCTGTTTTCAGGGAGGGAAGTTTTGAGGGAATATTTTTAGGTTAGGCTAAGTGGAATCAGGATTGGAGGAAGACTCATCAACAACCTGCATTATGCAGATGACCCAACCTTGCTTGCCAAAACTGAGGAGGACCTAAAGCATTTACTGCAGAAGATCAAGGACGCCAATGCTTAATATTGATTGTGGCTCTACCTCAAGGAAACAAAGATTCTTACTGTGCCAATTGACAGTATCATGATAGATGAAGAAGAGATTGAGACTGTTAATAATTTCACCTTGCTGGGATCCATAATCAACACTCTTGGCACCAGCAGTCAGAAAATCAAAAGACAAATTGTATTGGGCAAGTCTGTTGTCAGGGACCTCTCCCGAATGTTGATGAGCAATGATATCAGTCTAGAGATCAAAGTGTGCCGGATCTAGGCCAAAATCTTTTCAATTACTTCTCTATGGCTCAGACAGCTGGACAACGACTAAGGATGACAGAAGAAGAATTGATGTCTTTGATTTGTGGTGCTGGAGAAGAATATTGAACATACCCTTGACTGCCAAGTGAACAAACAGGTCTGTACTGGAGAGGATGAAACCAAGTGCTCCTTAAAAAAATAAACATTTTAAAGCTCTGTCTTACATACTATGGGCATGTTGCCAGGAGTCTTTGAAGAAGAACATCATGCTTGGAAAGGTGAAGTGTCAACAGGAAAGGAAGACCTTGGATGAGATGTATTGACATAATAATTGGGATAATGAGAGTAGGCTTATGATCTTCTGATTTGAACTCTCTCATGGGGGGAATACTTTGCTATGCAGGTTGAGAATCAAGAAGAAAAGAAAAGTAGTTTTATTCAGTACATCTTAGAAAGACAAAAATGAGAAAAGTTGTGATTAAAAACAACCATAATAATAATTATTTAGTTAAAGTTTCCCTTGCTATTCACAAATAAAAGTCAAAGTCTTATGTATTATGTTACTGAAAATGAAGAGTCTCAACTATAGATTGCAGTGTGGAAAGACAACTGCAATCATCAGCAAATGTTTTCAACTTAATAATGAGATTTTCCTCAGTTGTTCTAAAGTAGGCACTTCTGCCATTTAAAATAGTATTTTTAAAGTGTTAATTTTAACCTGTTGTTATTATTGTTGTTGTGCACCGTCAAATCAAAACTGTCCCATAGCCCTCTGGCGGATTTTCAGAGGCAGTTAATAGAATTGGAGGAAATTGCCCATCCTTCTCCAGCAGAGCAATTGATGGCCTTGAACCACATGTCTTCAGGATTGCAGTGCAACTTCTTGCCACTAGAGCTCCCTAGTACATGATATTTTAAGGGTTAGTTTCTTACTGTTTTCTTGCACTAGCAATACTATAATACACAGAGGCAACTCTTCTTGAGATTCAAGGTGAGTGAAAAGTTAAAAAAAAAAAAAACCTCTCCAGACAAAAGGAGCAAAGATCTTCTAGAACCAATTTTACAAAAATGGTGAAATAACATAAAAGTTCAATAAAGGCTACTGAGAATAATGATGCACCTTCCACACTTCCATCTCATTTCACCCCATTTATAAAACTCTGTGTGACAGTCAAAGTTTTCATGAACAAAAATAAAAACCAGCATTTTAAATGTAAAGGAAATAAGACTTGCTTTGCTATATGGGATGACTCAATAGAATCAGTGATGTCTAAAAAACTGGTTCTGAAAAAGAATGGAAATGAAATAAAGCAAACAGCTGAGATTCACTCAACAAGACTATAGTATTTGTGTGCTATTTGGTCAGAACTGACCCATGGTTGACGCTCCAGTTGGTTTTCAGAGGCAGTAAATGTCACGAGAAGAGGTTGTCCATCCTTCGAATACTGCCTCTAGGGTCATTCCTACTGATCAATGCTGTCACAGTCTGGACTTTGCTGCCCCTGGACATTTGAATTTAACTGTTGTATTCACATTCAGCTCAATCTATATGAACAATGTCTGTTCAGCGCATATGTTACACTCCCATGCCTGTATACAGCCAGAGGGAGCATCAAGCTTCATCAAATATTTTCAAGAAATTCTACTTTTCAATTTATTTTAATTTTATTTTACTTTTAGATTATTATTTTTGTATGTGTGCCATCAAATTGAATCTGATTGGTACAGGAGGAGATTGTCCTTCCTTCTCCAGCAGAACATCTGGTGGATTTGAACCACATACCTCTCGTGTTGCAGTGCAGCTTCTTGCCACAAGGCCACCAGAGCTCCCTGAAACTTCTACTTTTAAAAGACTTGCTTCTTATCTGTTTACAAATACTGGGAAGCCAAGAACACACATACAAATGTCCACTAAGACCTGTATCTTCCCTGGATCACTGAGATGTTTGGGAATTTATAAAAACAGGCATTAGATACATTGAATATAAGTGTTATGTAAGTATGAAGTATTATTAACATCAGTGATTAATTTCAGTCAGTAAAAATTATAAACCGTCTCATTTATGCTCTTTATTACAAGGGAACAGTTGTCATATTTTTTTCTGAAATGATCTAAATTAGCTACACTTTAGAGTGAGGCTGAATGTCACTACAATATAATGCACTGAACCTCAGCTTCAAAAGGAATATTTGCATATTTAAATTTAAATGATGTATGAATAGACCTATTATATCAATGTCCTAAATGATAAATGTATTATTATTATTATATAACATGTCTTCCACTGTTTATAGACATAATGCTAACTAAGTATTTTGAGTAACATGTTTTAAGGATCATTTTGATTTTTTTTTAATAAAATGTCTGGAAATAACCTGAAGGACAAAAAAAGATTGTATTAACTGATTTATAGGATTGATAAAAATTTAGCATTCTACTAACCTAAACAGTGCTCTTTTCATGAAGATATCGTGAGAGTCAATAGTCCTATTGTAAGCAAGGTTAACTGTCATAACAAACAAGTCTCAAGGAGGTAAAATGTTAAAGGAAAATTCTTGCCTATCTAAGTCTTACATTGGGACTGATTTCTCCTAAGGCCTCAGGTTCTTCCACTGGACCATCTGCATCCAGCCAAACGTGAGCATAAAGGGTTTATTAGAATGTTGTTGTTGCTGCTATGTATCATCAAGTCACTTGCAACTCATAGCGACCCTACATACAACAGCCCTAAACTCTGCCCTGTCCCGTGCCAATCGCACTGTCTCTGATACACCCATCCCTATCGATTACCCCAGTCACTGAATCAATCCACCTCATAAACGTATGTCAGACAAAGCCTTAGGATCCTTACCTTCAAGGAGCAGCCCAGTTTAACCCTCTCCAGGATGAATCTGTTTGTTTTCTTAGCAGTCCATGGTACCCTTAATACTCTTCTCTAGCACCACAGCTCAAAGGCATTAATTCTCCTTCTATCCTCCCTAGTCATTGTCTAATTCTCTGATGCATAACAAGTGATTTCAAAGACCATGGCCTGTATCAGGCGCACCTTAGTCTCCAGAGAGGCACCATTGCTCTTCAGTACTGTGGAGAGGTCCATCGCAATATATCTTTTAATTTCCTGGCTGCTGTTGCCAAGAGCTTTGACTGTGGAGCCAAGCAAACTAAAGCTATGAACAATCTCAATCTCTTCACCATCCATTGTGATGCTGCCAGTTGGTCCAGTGGTGTGAATCTTTGTCTTCTTGATATTGAGCCCCAGTCCATATTGAAGGGTGCAGTCCTTGACCCTCTGCAGCAAGCGCTTCAGATCCTCCTCAGTCTTAATATTTACATAGCTAGCTATATTTATTTTATCTTGAAAACTTCTGTAACAAAGATCAGACTTCTCATTATTACTGACAGCAGTTATTGAGCTGGTTCTCGAAGACCCATTTACCCCTAAACATGCAAAAGTGAGGTTCTGCATCACTGGCAAAGAACTGTGAAATCATAAAACTGGAAGCTCATAGAGGGCTGGAACATCCTGCTTCTCTCAGAGAGAAGAATACTGAACATACCATAGACTGCCAAGAGAACAAACGGATCTCTCCTGCAAAGTGTGAGGCCAGGATGTTCCCTGGAAACAAAGATTTTGAACTTCCTTCTCACATTCTTTGGGCATGTTGTCAGGAAGAACCAGTCTTTGGAGGAGAATATAATTGTTGGAGGGATGTGGGGTCAATGCAGGAGAGGAAGACTCTACATGAGATAGATTGACATAATAACTGTGAGAATGGGCTCGGATGTATCAGAAATGGTGAGGTTCAAGCAGGATAGGACAAGATTCAGAACCATTGTTCAAGGGGTGGCTATTAGCTATGAATTGTAGTGGACTCTACAACAACAATGTAAATAAGCCTTCTTCTTCCCCAGTAAATATTTATTAACAGTAGAAAGACTAAGTTTATTTATTTTGGAAAGAGACTTCCATAATCCCCAGTAAATATTTATTAACAGTAGAAAGACTAAGTTTATTTATTTTGGAAAGAGACTTCCATAAAAGTAAAGGATTTGGTTTTTTGCTGTTTTGGTTTTGTTTTTTGTTTTTGGGGATTTTTAAAAAAATTTGTCTTGTCATGGGATAACTTTTTCTTGTCAATTCCATCCACATTCTGTTGGTCAGAACTCAATCACATGGCTACATATAACTCCAATGATTCCTAGTACATGTAGTTTTCCTGTGAATTGAAGAAGAAAATGAGTTGTTACTAAACACATGTGGAAATATTCCTATGCTTATAGGGAGCTCATTCCTGAAGTGGAGAAGTTGGCCTATATGAAGGAGAATGCGGCATCGGGATTGAAGAAAGATTCATTAACAATCTGTGTTATACAGATGACCTTACTTGCATAAAATAGAGAATACTAGAAGCACTTGCTTAAGGAAATTAAAGACTATTGCTTTCAATATTTGGTTAAATCTCAACATCAAGAAAACAAAAATCTTTACCATTAGACCAATAAGCAGTATCATAATAGATGGAGAAAAGATAGGAATTTTCAATAATTTCACTTTACTTGGATCCACAATCAATTCCTACGATAGCAGATGTGAGAAAGTCAGAAGATGTATTGAGGAAATCTGCTGTCAAAGAGCTCTCCAAAGTTCTAAAGATCAAGGATGTCAGTTTAAAGACCAAGGTGAATCTGATCAAAACCATGGTCTTTTCAGTTGCTCCCTATGCACCTGAACATTAAACAATAAGAATGACAGAAGAAGAATCAGTATCTTTGAGGTGAGGTGTTGGAAAAGAGTAATGAATATCTCATGGGATGACAAAAGAACAAAAAAGGCTGTCTTTTTGAGTAAGGACAACAAGAACGTATGTTCCAACAAGGATGTACTTTCCTTATAGGCAAGGATTGTGAAATTTTATCTCACTTAATTTGAGTATATTTTCAGGAGGAATTAGTCCTTAGAGAGAGATCTCATGCTGGACAGGGATAAGGTCAGCAAAAGAGAGGAAGACCCTCAGCAAGATGAATTGACACACTGATTACCACAGTGGGCTTGTTGTTAGGTTGTTATTATGTTCCATCAAGTTGACTAGACTCATATGACTATGACTCTATGAAAGATGGCTCTGAACTTTGCCATATCCTGAGCCACCCTCACCCTCTTTGACACATCTGACCCCATTGCCACAGTCACAGTGTTAATTCTATTCATCCAGGGTCTTCTTCTATGCTGACCTTCTGTCATTCCAAGCATGATGTCATTCTCCAAGGATTGGTCTCTCCTTGAAATGTTATCAAAGTATGTGAGATGGAGTTTCAAAATCCCTGCCTCCAAAGAGTAACCTGGCTTTACTCTCTCCAGGACAGACCCATTTGTTCTCTTAGTGGCCCGAGTACTGCCAAGTAAAATACTCTTCTTCAGAACCACAACTCAAAAGCATTGATTCTTCTCCTATCATCCTTAGTCATTGTCCAGCTCTCAGATGTATAGCAAGCAATTGAGAAGACCATGGACTTGAGCAGGACAGATATCATGAGGGTGCCACACGGAGGGCAAGTTTCAGATCTGTTATTCATAGGGTCACTCTGAGGCACAGTCAACTCAATGACACCTAACAACAACAACAATATGGGAAGCTCAAAGAAGGAGTTTACTTCCATTCATAAAGTCCATTAAGTGCTAAAGTGGTGTGGATTTAACAGGTGCCATATTCGTTGGGGGAGATTATATATGTATATTGTTAACAGTGTACACCTCTCTCTCATTAACATTCAGTTGGAAATGACTTCTAGCTGATTCTCAAGTGGGCTTTCAGAGACAGTAAATTACATAGGAAGATATTGTTCATCTTTCATCCAAGAAGCAGCTGGAGGATTTGACCCACTTGCCTTTAGATTGGCCAACAAACCCTTTACCCACTAGGCCACCATAGCTCCCTGGTAAGAATGCATACACTCATGGAAAATTAAGGTAAAAAAAATGGTTTTAGTCAGGTTAAGCCTTGATTCTTAACTTTTAAGTAGGAAACCCATTATTGTTTCTTCAATTCTGAATATTTCTAGTGAAATATTCCTCAACACTTAAGATAGCACATTCCAAGGTTCTCATTCCTAAAAGTCTTCACCCTTGGTCTAGAAACTTGTCCATTTATTTTAAATTTTTTTCCCTTAAAGAGTCAAAAAATTTATTTCCAAGAGTTTCCTCTTGAGTTTTCAGAGGTCAGAGGCTCTGCCCAACACCATCTTAGTCCTGAGAATTGAAGGAGCACAAGTAGAGAGAAAGCCTAAACCTAGATTCAAAAGAACCTCACAGGAACCATGCAATGTGTGTTAGCTACAAAGATGTTCCAATGGGGGCGGGGGGGGGGATGCTCAGATGAGAGGGCCCGCAAGAGTCAATGTCTAGCCAATACAGCTCCCTGAGCAATGCACCTTGGAACAGGGTTAAATCTGCCTGAAGAGAGAAGAATCTATCTTTGCCAAAAGGCAGAGTGCATTTGTCAAGTTGTGAACACTTGGAGTGCCATTCACCCTGAAGAGTACTTTTAAATTTTCCCTTTTAGATTTATAGGAATAACATTACACAAGAGAATCCACTAGGGTCTAAAATGCTTTGAAAACATTTTGATGTCTCACTACCTAAACATCTTGAATTTAAGATATGATTCACATTTCCTTTCTAAACTGGAAACTTCTGTATGAGCCAGACACAAAGTTACCCAGGGAAATAAATACCTTCGCTACCTTGAATCCTGATGACCTATAAATGTTAAAACTCAGGAGTGGGAGGAAAAAAATCAAGGAATGGAATTCAAATCCATGTGAAATGTATCTTTTATCTTGTAACAAATATGAAGTCAAATTTTTTTGGTCATTGTTGTTTTCGTCTTTTTGTGGGTTGTTGTTTTGTTTTGTTTTGTTTTAAATGCATCCATGCCTTCAACTCCAAAGTCTCCCAATGTTTATACCCACTTTTCACCTAAAAGTAGGTTCCTCTCTTGCTGTTTTACAGTCCGGTATACTGTTCTCACTGTGAGTAGTTGGAAATAATTCATAACTGGCCTTCCAGTGGATTTTCAAATAGCATGAGATTTTGCCTATCTGTCTCCAAAGGAACAGTAGGTAGATATGAATTTTCTGCTATTGGGTTATAAATAAAACATCTTATCCATTAGCCAACCAGAGCTCCCAAGGACCAAAGTTATTGTTGTTGTTGTTGTTGTTGTTGTTGTTGTTAGGTACTGTTAAGTCAACTACAACTAATAGTGACCCTAAGAACAACAGATCTGAACCTTGCCCTATTCTGCACTATCCTTACGATATCTGTCATGCTCAAGCCACTGTAGTATACAGAGTGTCAGTTCATCTCATTGAGGGTCTTTCACTCTTCCTCCAACCCTTTATCTATTCCAGCATGATGTTTTTTTCTAAAGAGTTAGCTCCTCCTAACAACATGCCCCAAATAAGTGAGACTAAATTTCACCATCATTACCTCTAAGGAACACTTCCTTCAAAAAAATATTTGTTTGTTCTTTTGGAAGTCCATGGTGGGTATGTTCAAAACTTTTCTCCAACATTGCAATTCAAAGGCATCAATTCTTATTTCATCTTTGCTACTCATTGACTCATTGGCAGCACCATGATAGATGGAGAAAAGACTGAGGTTGTTAACAATTATAGCTTGCTCAGCTCCACAGTCAACACTCTGGACACTAGCAGTCAGGAAATCAAAAAAGACAAACTGCATTGGGAAAATCTGCTGTCAGAAACCTCTCCAGAGTGCTGAAAACAATGTCAGTCTAGAGACTTAGGTGCACCTAATCCAAGCCAGGGTCTTTGCAATAACTTGCTGTGCTTCAGAGAGCTTGGCAATGACTAAGGATGACAGAAGAAAAATCGATGCCTTTAAGTTGTAGTGCTGGAGAAGAGTCTTGAACATATCATGGACTGCTGAGAAAACAAATGGGTCATTCTTGGAGAGGTGAAACCAAATTTCTCCTTGGAGTCTAGGGTTTTGAAGCTCCATCTCTCATACTTTGGGCATATGGCCAGGAGAGACAAGTCCTTGGAGAAGGAGATCATGTTTGGAAGGATGGAGGGACAATGCAGGAGAAGGTAAGGTAAAAAGTGCGCCAAAAACCAGATAAAATACAACAGGAGTTTATTGGCAGTGCTTGGGCAAGGTTCACTATCAGAGGCCAGAGGAAGGCAGTAATGGACAGGGAAGTCACACATGAGGAGGGTACTGGCAAAATTTATTAGGCAGGGAGTGCGGGTAGAGTGGTTGATTCTCCATGGAGGACGCTGATTGGATATTTTCTGATTGTTCTCAAATATGAAGTTAATAAGTCCCTTTAGGAGGATTGTGACATAGCTGATGGTTGAGCAGGATGTGGCAGGTGATTATGTTCTTTTCCGATTGGCTGTAGCCATATGACATGAGGCTGATGGGAATATTTCTCATAAGGTGTGGTTTAGAGTGGAAAGTCCCTTAGCTCCCAGGTCACCTCACAGAGAAGATCCTGCATGAGATGAATTGGTACAGTAACTGGAGCAATGGAGGTTGGTGTGTAGGAATTAGTGAGATTGGCCCAGGACAGGGCAGGATCAAGAGCTGCTGTACATAGGGTTGTTATGAGTCACAGGCAACTCAATGGCACATAATAACAACAACAACAACTCAATGACAAACTTTCAAAAGCGTAGGAAGCAATTGAAAAGACCGTGGTTTGGATCAGGTACACATTAGCCTTTAAACTGACATACAACCAGCTAATAGCTTCATCTTATAGTTAAGGACAAAGTTTGCCATCCTTTATCTCAGGATTAATACTGTCTAGATGCTGTTCCGAACACTAGCAAAATGGTTTTTAATCAGTGCTGTACTTCTGGAGGCAAAGTGCTAGATAAATAAAGACACAGAACATAACAATATATTCTAGTCTACTGGCTCAAATATTGATAAGCTAGGAATATTTAAATAGAATGAAAAAACTTCATTTGAAATTCTGTTATGCTCTTTCTAGAAAGTTAATAAAAAAGAAGCCAGATAACTGAATTACAAGAATATTTTATGTTGCCACTCATCTTTCAAACTGACAGGATATCCTAGTTTCTCATAAAGCATCTTGATATGGCTAGAGTTTGACTTGATTCCATCAAAAAAATATTAAACTTCAATGAAGAGGAAAAATAGTACAGATAAGGTTAAGCCTAGATTTTGTGTAACAATTTTCACATCCAAGGAGTACACAATTAGAAGATAATTTTATTTTCCTTTAAGATTTTAAAGGATTTTGTTTACAGAAAACTTTATCTTGAGACAGTACTATTACATTGTTGAAATGTTCCACTGATTTCTTTCTTTATATAAAACAAAATTATTTTTCCCCCCACCTGGTCCATTTGAGTGGTGTTATTCTATTCAAATCATCAGTTAAGTAATTAATTTCAAAATCAAATGCTAAGAGCATTCTTATGATAACAAAGTACCCATCAAGAAATGATGATTATGAAAATGAATTATAAATATAATCAACTTTTCCATTTCCATGGTTTATTTGATAAAAAAAAATCTTGTTTTATTTTTTTTAAGAGTGTCAGAATAAAACAATCCCCTGTTCTAAATTTGTAAAAAAATTAGGCTGATGAAGTTTAAATATACATAAGTAGAAATCTGTTTACATTACTACACTACTACTATTTCTGGAACTTTGAATAGAATATATTCCAGAGGAATAAGACATCCAAAAGCGGATCATTTGCGTAGAGATTCTTTTATTAAGTCATCAATAGGACAAAGAATGAAAACCAATCCTTCCCAGAAATGGAAGAAAACCATCAAGAATGGTGCTGACAGAAGTTTTTCCACCAATTCATGGCTGCTACTTTCATTCAGAAGCTTTTGAGAACCACAATGTATGGGGCTGCCTTAGTAAGCAAAATAGCACAATTGGGGTACACAATTTCAAATTAAAAACTTACCGAATTGTTTCTGTGTATATTGTCGGCATTATAATTTGTGCAAATCATTAAGGGCACTCTTAGGCAAGTAATTGCCCCTACTATGGTGGCTGTTATTTTAAACAGCATTTTTCCTAAGGGTAAAGGCACTTGCCAGAATTCAGATGGTGTTTGAACAAGCTGGTTGGGCCCTGACTAAGTCTCCAGTTTGGAGGATCCTTTGTTGGATTCTGGACAACAGTATGTTTTGATTTAAAT
This sequence comes from Elephantulus edwardii, assembly GCF_000299155.1. Lineage (NCBI taxonomy): Eukaryota > Metazoa > Chordata > Mammalia > Macroscelidea > Macroscelididae > Elephantulus > Elephantulus edwardii. The sequence goes on along the minus strand of NW_006399757.1, from coordinate 3,049,776 downwards.
AAAAGTTGGGCATAAACTATTAGGATGTTTTTGTTTGGTTGGTGTTTTTTTGTTTTGTTTTAAATTTTGTTCATGATTGAGTGTAAACTGATTGGTCACTTAGATTTAGTTAACAATCAACTGTGGACTTGAAGCCTCATGTTTAAGTCAAAGGGACCTGGTGGGTGGGCCTTTGTATTTAAAAGTGCTAATTGTGTTTGATGGTCATGGCAGAAAGCAGAGAATACCAGAGGAATGTCTATCTGTGCTTCATTGACTATGCAAAGGCTTTTGACTGTGTGGATCACAAGAGGCTATGGCTGACTCTGAGAAGAATGGAAATCACAGAACATTTGATTGTGCTTATATGAAACCTATACTTGGACCAAGAGGCAGTCATCAGAACACAGCAAGAAGACACTACATGGTTCAAAATCAAGAAGGGGGTCCATCTGGGGTGTATTTTGTCTCCATATCTTGTCAATCTGTATGCAGAACAAATCATCTGAGATGCTGGGCTGTATGAGGAGGTATGCAGCATCAGGATTGGTGGAAAAGTCATCAATAACCTACATTATGCTTGCTGAAACTGAGGAGGACCTGAAGGGCTTGCTGCAGAAGGTCAAGGACCGAAGCCTTCAATATGGATTGAAGCTCAACATCACTGGGCCCATTGGCAGCATCAGTATGGATGGTGAAGAGATTGAGATTGTTAAGTTTTAGTTTGCTTGGCTCCACAGTCAGCACTCTTGGTAACAGCAGCCAGGAAATCAAGAGATGGATTGCATTGGGAAAGTCAGCTGTGAGGGACCTCTCAAGAGTACTGAAGAGCAACGATGTCAGGCTGGAGACTAAGGTGCACTTGATCCAGGCTATGGTCTTTGCAATTACGTGCTATGCATCGGAGAGTTGGACAATGAATAGGGATGATAGAAAGATAATTGATGCCTTTGAGTTGTAGTGCTGGAGAAGAGTGTTGAATATACCATGGACTGCTGGAGAACAAACAGGTTTGACCTGGAGAGGGTGAAGGCAGAATGCTCTTGAAGTCAAGAATTCTGAAGCTTTGTCTGACATACTTTGGGCATGTGGCAAGGAGGGACTGGTCCTTGGAGAGGGACTTCATGTTTGGGAGAGTAGAGGGACGGTGCAGGAGAGGAAGACCCTCGATGAGATGGATTGATTCTGTGATTGGGGTGGTGGGAGTGAGGGTGTCAGAGACGGCGAGGTTGACACAGGATAGAGCAGCATTTAGGGCTCTTGTACATAGGGTCTCTATGAGTCACAGCGACTCGATGACACATAACAACAACAACAACCACAATTGTGTTTGGAGAGAATATTGTTCTAAGTGGTGTAAAACTTGTCTGTCGGTTTGCTGTTACTAAAATAACTTGGGGCTGCTGTGATACTGGAAGCTGTACCACTGGAATATCAAATGCCTTAAGGGTTACCTATGGAGGATAGGGTTAGTAGAGCTCCCAGATTAAGACAGATTTGGAGGTGGGATTGGCATCCATTTCTTAAATAACAGGCCTATGAAAACCCTATGAACACTAGATAAACAATAGTTATATAATAGGGTTCAGATCTTTTTTTCCTTGGTGTTGCTATGAGTCATACCTCGACAGCACTTAACAATATGAAGAATCACCAAGGATTTTAAGCCCCAGTCTTTCATAAACCAAGTGATTCTAATTTTATTTTCTAATACAAAAGATAGAGTTGTTTTGTTGGAGTATTTATCAATATATTTTGGAAATTTTTCTTACTGCTTTATAATCATATTTCATACATATGCACGTAGTCCACATGTGCCTAAGTGTCAACAATTCAACTCATTGCTGCTGAGTCAAAACCTACTTGAGTCAGGTGTTAAACAACCTTGATGACATTTTACAGTTTATGCAATATTCTTTATTTCTGTTCTAGTGCTTTTATTCCCATTATTTATTTCCTGTCACCAAACTCATCTATGCTTTAGAACAACTTTTCATTTAGTTTTATAAGGATAATTTTTAAACGGTACAGTTTTCAACTTCCTGCACATTTCATTATTATCACTTTGCTTTATTTTCCCAAGTCACTCTTTGAAATCTTCCATTCAACTCTTTAACTTTCTGGTTTCTTGTCTTTACTTTGGCTTCTTGGTGTCTTAGTTCAATATTCAGTCTATTCCAATATCCATCTTAGTTTTCCTCCTTTGTCTATGTAGTGAGCTTTTGCATTTTTCATGGATAATATTCTTTATATAGTCCCACAGCTCTTCTGGCCTTTGCTCATTAATGTCCAAGGCCTCAAACTTCTTTTGGAGATAGTATTTTAAGTGAGGTGGGATAAATTCAAGGTCAAATCTTGGTTTATGTGGATTTAATTTCATTTTCTTTGGCTTCAGTTTGAACTTGCATAGAAATAGTTGATGGTCTGTTCCACAATCAGCACGTGGCCTAGTTTTCAAAACTGATATTGAAACTCTCCAACAATTACTACCACAGATTAAGTCAATCTGATTTTTGTGCAGACTGTGAGGTGAGGTCCATCTGTATAGTCATCGTTTGTTTCTTATAAGAGGTATTTGCAATGAATAAATCATTGATTGTACAAAACTATCATTTTATCTCCAGCTTCATTTCTGTCACCACTCCATGTTTTCTGATTACTGATCCTTCTTCTCTGTTCCAAAATTTTGCATTCTAGCCACTCATTATTATTAGTGTATATGCGGATCGGATCATTCAGGAGGTTAGACTTTATGAGGAGGACTATGGCATCATGATTGGAGGAAGACTCATCAGTAACCTGTTACGCTGTTATGCTGATGACACAACCTTGCTTGCTGAAACTTAGGAGGACCTGAAGCATTCACTGCAGAGGATTAAGGACTGTAGTCAGCAATATGGATTGAAACACAATATCAAGAAAACACAGATTCTCACCACTGGGTCAATTGGCAGCATCATGATAGACGGGGAACAGTTTGAGATTGTTAACAATTTCAGCTAGCTCAGTTCCACAATCAACACTCTCAGAATTTGGGAATAAAAACATGAATTGCATTAAGAAAATCTGCTATAAGGGATCTCTTCAGAGTGCTAAAGGGTAACAATGTAAGTCTAAAGACTAAGGTATGCCTTATCCAGGCCATTAGGCATAAGAGAGCTGCACAGTGATCAAAGAGGACAAAAGAAGAATTGATGCCTTTGAGTTGTAGCGCTGGAGAAGAGTATTGAACATATCGTGGATTAACAAGAAAACAAACAGGTTTGTCCTGGAGAAGGGGAAGATAAGGTGTTCCTTGGAGGCAAGGATTTTGAGACTCTGTCTCACATACTTTGGGCATATTGCCCAGAAGGACCAGTTTTTGGAGAAGAATGTTTTGTTTGGAAAGGTGAAGGGAAAGCACAGGAGAGGAAGACCCCATATAAGATAGATTGTCACAGTAACTGGGGTATTGAGGGTAAGTGTGACAGAAACAGAGACTGGCCCAGGATAGAGCAAGGTTCAGAGCTCTTGTACATAGATAGGGTCGCTATGAGTCGTGGTTGACTTGACGGTACATAACAGTTTTCAAGGGTGAAATTATTTCCTTTTTGAGTTACTTTACTGTTCAGTTAAATGTGATTTCAAAGGATAGTTTCTGGTTGAAGTTTAAAGAGTATCTCAGGACAATTGTTGAAGGGATACTTCCAGTCTCAGTAATAAGTCTGGATTCTTTGGGAGTTTGATGTTCTGCTTCACATTTCCCGCTTGCCAACAGGATCCACATTCAATAGTGGGCCCCTGATTAGAACATTCAGCAGTGATAGCTGGGCATCATCTATCCCTTCTGGTCTCAAAGAGGAGTCAGGGTTCATAGAGACAATTAGTTTCTTCTCTGACTCTTTGATTTTCTTCTTTCTCTTTTGTTCCAAACAAGTAGGGCCAATAGTTGTGGGAATCCTGTCACTCCTGAATACATATTTTACATTAAAGCTGTAAAACAATACTCCCTACTGTTAATGAGACAACATGAATGTATAAAATATCAAACTCTCAGGGCTTCATTTGGAAGTTATAATATTTAATAGCACAGCGTTCAAATCATAATATTTTTAATCTTTTATGGGTTTTTTTCCCTAATTATTTTTATAAATTTTCTTTCTTTTTCTGTTGTTGAAACTATAGACAACAAAACATAAACCAACTTTTTACATGTGCAAATTAGTGATATTGATTACATTCTTCAATTTTACAGTCATTTTCAACATCCTTTCCGGAGCTGTTCCTCTCTTAGGACATTACGTCACTGGTCTCTGAAGGTCCCATTTCATTTTTGAATTGCCATTGTCAATTTGATCCCATGTGAATATCATATTTAAGACATATTTTATACTAGTGAAACTGGTATAAAAATATGGCTTATTTTTCATAGTTGTTTTTAAGGGGTATTTTTTGCTTCAGTTTAAGGATAATGTTGGGATACTGCTTTAAAGTTGAAACTTGGTGTGGAGGGTATGAAAGAAGATGGTGTTTGTGAAAACATTCAAGTTTTGTCTCTGGCTTCCCAATCTATGGATAAAAATCCATAGATTATTATTTCTTTCTTTGCAGGGAGGTCTGAGGCTGAGCCTACAGGCAGTTGCATTACTAAAATAAAGGCTGTGTCTGACTGGCAGTTCAAATCCACCAGCAACTCTGGCAGAAAGACAGGCAATCTTCTCCTGAATGATCACAGCCTTGGAAACCACAGGAAGGCCAGCTATGAGTTGGTTCTTGCTCCACACTAGTGGCTGGGAGAATTAGGATTCATTTAAGCATTAACCAGTTCATCAGAGGAAGTCATCATGAGTCAAAGTGTGGACCCTAGGTAGGAAAATGTTTGCCCATGTTCTTGAAATTAGCCTTCACTGTGAGAACCTAGACATTAGGAGCTTGATGGGGTTCATTCTGAAACTCTAATGCTCCCCACTTTGTTGGTGCTGTGATGATAAAGAGCTAGTCAAGGGCAAGCTCTGCCTGTGTGTTTCTATCTCCTATGAGACAGTCTTTGAACCAACGACAAATCAAAAGTATTGAGTAATGAGGTATTTTGGGGGGTGATAAATGCAATAAAGCAAGGAAGGTGCTTAAGATAATGCCTCGTACATTAGCATTTAATAACTTTTAGCTGTTATTGTTTCTGTAATGACGATGATGAGAGTAGCATTCTTCTTTAACCATGCTTTCTAAGAGTCACTTGGCATGCAGATCATGAAGATCGTCCTAATTAATGTGGACATATTATCTGTTACTTGTTCAGTCTTGAGCATTGCACAAGTTCCTACCAAGTTTTCACAGCTGACCTTGTATTTTCGTTATTTGCCCTGCCTTGCCTCTAGAAATGAAATCAATAACTATGTGAAAGCCCACATTCACAGAAATGCATACTGTTAAAAGCAAAATCTAAATTATTTTTCTGAGCAGCAATATTCTCTAGCATTAATTCTCAGGATTGGGACATATGATTTGAGATGGTGCTTGAGAGGATTTCTATCACCCTTGTGAAATACTAGGCATTTACAGGGAGGACTGTGGTTTATGTTAGATGTTCTTACGTGCCTAGCCCCAGGTGTTTTGGGACTGTTAACTTTAAAGAAAGAGATGGCCAGATTTTTCTTTTGCAGGTCTGAAGAATGGGTTCGAACTGCCAAACTTTCAGTTAGTATCTTTGCTCTCTTTGCTCTTAACTGTTTTTAGTGCCAAGGCTCCAGCACAGATGATACTGCAAAGAATATGCAATTCAATGTAACTTTTGGATTAGCATACAAAACAAGTAGCTATGGACTTGGGAGTTATTTCATCATATAACAAAAATTGTTCGTAATAATTGTGGCAATGGAAAAAATATAGGGATGTTGATTAGATCTTAAATCAATGACTGCATCATTATCATAAATCTAAAAGGCAAGCTCTGTATTTCTTTGTCATTTTCCATAATATTCTCAAAAAACCTCACCTCTCATTGCCTTCATGTCAGAATTGACCTGTAGGTGACCCTGCATTGGTTTTTCTGAGGTTGTAAATAACACAGGATGAGATTCTTAATCTTTCTCCTATGGAGCTGCTGGTGCAGTCAAACTGTCAGAGAGTTGTGCCTTTAAAATAGTAACACAACTTCCCAAATGTTAGGCTATCAGAGCTCCTTTTGAATAGAATAAAATTGTAAAATGGTAACTGAAATTATTAGGTAATCTTGTTTGGTTGTTTATTTGCTTTGTTGTTGTTGTTAGGTGCCATTAAGTTGAATATGACTCATAGCAACCCTATGTACAAAAAATCTGAACTCTGTTCTATTCTGTGCCATGTGCGCGCTTCCTGACACACAAGAGCCCATGGAGCAGGCACTGAGTCAATCTACCTGGTCAAGGGTCTTCCTCTCCTTTGCTTGATCCTCCATCCTTCCCAACATCATTGTCCCTCTCCAAGGAATAGTCCCTCTTACCAACATGACCAAAGTATGTGAGGCAAAACCTCTTCATTCTTGCCTCCAAAGAGCTCTCCAACTGTACCATCTCTGAGATGAATATGTTCTCTTGGCTGCTCTTGCGATGTTCAGTGCTTTTCTAACAACACAGCTCAAAGGCATCAATTATTTTTCTGTCATCTTATTAATTGTCCAGCTCTCAGATGCATAACAAGTGATTGGAAAGACTATGGCCTGAGTCAGACGCATCTTGCTCCTCAAACTGTCATCATTACTCCTCAATAATTTGGAGAGGTCTCGAACTGTAGATTTTGCAGGTGCAATGTGTCTCCTTATTTCTTGACTGCTTGGTACCAAGGGTTTTAATTGTGGATCCAAGAAAGATGAAGCTGTTGACAGTTCAATCTCCTCTCCATCTATCATGATGTTGCCTACCAGGTGGTTGTGAGTTTCTATTTTTCTTTGATAATCTTATTTGAAATTCAATTCTTTATTTTTGGAATTACTGTTGTTTATCAAAGGCTGATTCATATCCTCTCCTTCACCTTCTCTCTCTCTGTTTCAAATTTAATTCAGATGTCAATTCTTTATTCTCTATTTGAAAGAGATGGTTTATAAATATGTCCTTCTTGGCTTCTTTAGAGGAATAAATAATAAGGGCTTACTATAACATGGGAAATGAATTTTAAAAGCTGAAAGTGCAATTTTAATAAAAAACCTTTTTGGCTTTATACATGAAAGCCAGCTGTTATTTATATACTTACATGAATGGAGGGTAATGTTGCTAGATAAAGCAGCATCCCTGTTTTAGAGCAGAAATTAGGCTTGGAGAAAAGTCATGCCTACTCCTTATTAGGCTGTAACTTTGGCGTCCTTTATGATACATTTAACTGATGTCCTTGATAAATTTCTACTAATAGATTCTTATTTTATATTTCTGTTAAATCTCCTATTCTAAATGTTGTTTAAAGTACAAGATAAGAAGGATAAATTCTTTTTAAATAAATGTGGCATATAAAGATGTTGTACATCCAATTAAAGGAAAAACATAAAGTTAGGTACTTATTCATCTTGTCCCTGCGTGGAAAAAAAGTGCTAGACTTAAAATAACAAAACAGCCCAAACAAACTAATTGTCATAGAGTCTGAACCAATGTCTATTTAATTGACCCATCATTGAGTTTCCAAGGCAGTAAATTACATGGAAGAGATTGTCCCATCTTTCTCCTACTGCTGGTAGTCTCCATCAGCTAGAGAGGCTCAAACTATGGGTTAGTAATTGAAACACCCTATGGACTACGCCACTAATGTGGTAGTCCAAACTTACCCAGAGAGGCCTCAGAAGAAAGACCTGGTGATCTGCTTCCAAAAGCACTGCCTTGAGGACTATGTGGAGGATAGCTCCACTCTGCAACACATGAGCAAACACATGGACAAATTGTCTCTGCGTTAGGAAACACACTCAAAGTGTAAAGACCTTTAGAATGGATGGCAGGGCTTTCTTCTCATTAGAAGCTCAAACTCTAATCAAAAGTTTGGGAAAAACAATCTATAAAAATACAGATGTAGAATGTTTTTTACATCAAACATTTTGAAATATTTAATCCTCTTAAAAGTAGTTTATATTAATAATGATTCCAATATGTAACAGCACTGCATAACAAGATGGAATAAATGGAACATTTAAGTCTCCAAAACTCTTATAGATCATCTGAGAGTCAATAAGAATTAACTGTTGTTGTTATTGTTGTTGTTGTTATTGTTATGTGCCATCAAGTTGACTATGACTCGTAACAACCCTATGAACAATGACTCTGAACCTTGAGCCAACCTCACCGTCTGACATACTTAACCCCTCTTTCACAGTCACTATGTCAATCCGTCTCATCCAGGGTCTTCCTCTCTTGTGCTGACCTTTCACCTTTCCAAGAATGATGTCCTTCTCCAAGGACTGGTCCCTTCTGGTCACATGTCCAAAATATATGAGACAGACCTTCAAAATCCGTGTCTCCAGGGAGCAAATTGTCTCATTTTCTCCAGGACAAACCTTTGTTCTCTTGGAGGTCCATACTAAGTTCAATACTCTTCTCCAGCTCCACACCTCAAAGGCATCAACTCTTCCATCATCCTTAGTCATTGTCCATCTATCAGATTCATGGGAAATAAATGAGAACACCATGGCCTGGACCAGGTACACTTTAGTCTCTAAACTAACATTGTTACTCTTTTAACACCCTGAAGAGATCTTTGAGAACAGATTTTTTTCCCAGTGCAACTCATCTTTTTATTTCCTCACTGCTGATGCCAAAAGTATTGTAGATCCAAGAAAGATTAAATCATTGACAGTTTCAATCTTTTTTCTACTTACCACTGGCCTGTGGGTCCAGTGGTGAGAATCTTTGTTTTCTTGATGTTGAGATGCAATTCATATTTCTTTGACCTTCTACAGCAAACCCTTCAAGTCCTCCTCAGTTTTGTCATCTACGTAAGGCAGGTTATTGATAAGACTTCTAATCCTGATGCCACATTCTTCTTCATAAAGTCCAGAAGATCCTCTGGAATGATCTGTTCTGCATATAGACTGAAAAGGTATGGAGAAGAGGTGCATCCCTGATTCACTCCTTTCATAGTTTTGTACCATGCAGTGTTCACTTGCTCTGTTCAGAGAATAGCTTCCTGGTCTAGGTATAGGTTTCACATGAGCACAATCAAGTGTTACTGGATTCCCATTCCTCACAACGTTGCCTGTGTCTTCTAGAGAATTGCCTGTGGATCTTGTTAAACGTAATAGATGATATAGCAAATCTAGGGTAGAAGTGGGGAGCTTTTGCTGTTTTAGTGGTAAGGAGTTGCACTGCCAATCCCAGGGAACTGGTTCGAACCTACTAGCTGCTCCACAGGAGAAAGGTGGGCAATTTCCTACCATGGCCTCAGAAAACTCATTGGAATGTGAGCTATGAGTCACTCCCACTCCTCAGCACTTAACAACAGGATAGAAATGTAAATTCTCAGTAGGGGATTCAAACAGGTGAGGAAAACTAGCACTCAGGTTAATAATCTTCCTAGGATACATAACCAACAAATTCTGGGCAAGGACTCACTTGCAGTACTTTCAGGCTCTGTCATGGTTTGCTGCCATATAAGATAGACTCTCTGTTCTACTGAAACAGAACCTGTTGAAAGAAACAGTAACAAAATGAAATAGAATTTTTGAATGACACAGATTCTTCTTCATATCTTACTTATCCTAAGTTGTCGTGATTTGTGTTTAAATCACATTGAGGTTGGTTTGCTTTTGTTTTTACAGCTCACACACTAGATCAATAAAATTATTTGTAACAACATTTTACAAATAGAAAATGTTTTGAAATTTGGTTTTAGAATATGTATAAAAAAAATCCTGCATAGGCAGGGAAACAATCTTCAAATTTCATGTTAAAGTCTTAAAGAACATGCTGATATTTTTCTTCCCCTACTGAGTTATAATCGACTACTAAGAGTTCTGTGAATGTCATGGTCTTCTGCAAAAAGCTCAACCTCATCCTCTGCAGCTAAAATTGGTGAGAATGTGAAAGTATACATAAAAGTCAAGGAACAGGAAAGTGGGGAGTAGGACAGAGGGAGCAAGAGGTAGTGTGTGTGCCAGGAAGGTTGACTGAGAGTGAGGGGGAAAGTGTTGGTAAATCAAGGAACACAACAAGCAATGTAAGCACAGGCTTAAGGAGTCAACAAAATAGGGCATCAGTCATCTAATACAAAGGCCCGTGGGTGCCAAGCAGACACAATTCAAGATAAACAAGCAATGAAATAGAAGGAAACTGGCAGAGAACTAAATTAAGTTCTCATGTTATATACAGTACAGGACAATGTGCAAGCCAGAAAGAACATTCATATTGAATTGCAATGGCACCTATGCTTAGTGTGGTTTCAATGCAGATCCAAGTCACTCTTACTCAATACACAATTCTACTTCAGTATTACTATGTGTACAGTCTTGGAGTTGAGGTTCTCTGTCCTGGAGGTGCATTAGAATTACTTAAGACATCACAGCTTGAAAAACAATCCAATAGATTCGTGCTTGGAGCCTACCTTTAAGATCCTTATTTAACTGACCAAAATTGAGTCCATTCACAGATGTTTTCCCAATGCTTCCTGAATGATTCTAATCTAGAGGCAGTTCTGCTACTTCAAAAATGTACCTCCTGTGCCTACTACTACTCAGTCCACTCCAACATATAGCAATCATGTAGGACAAAATAGAACTCCACTATTTGAAGCAGAAGAGTTTCTCACCCATCCCTCTCGCTAGGAGCAGCTGATGGTTATAGAATACCAGCCGTTGGGTTAGCATCCAGATTGTTTAGCCAATGAATCAACAGGGTTCCCATCCCACCCCTAGAGGTTGTGATTTTATTAGTCTCAGGTGTGACCTCGTTTTGGCTGTTTTAAATAATCCCCAGTGTTTTGACTGTACCAACATGTTCAGGAACCTCTATTTTAGTGGCTCTCAAGCTCTGGTATATATCAGAGTCATCTGGAGAATTTGGTAAAAACATAGTTTCCTGGACATTACCTTGGAGATTCTGATTTGGGAGGTTAAGGTGAGCTCAAAAAATCTGCATTTTTAAAAAGATCACAGGGAACGCCATTCATTATGGCTGCTGGAATTACAGAAAAATGGGCTTTGTCCCATGAAGGGCATTAAAGGTATCTGAAGATGTTGTAGGTTATACCAGTAGGGGAGTGGAAGTAGAAAAAAAGGGATGCTGCTTAAATAACTACAGTGCCCAGGGCTGACTCACAACAAAGAATTATCCAACCACAGGCATAAATAATGTCAAGGTTAGAAACCCTACTCCAATCTAGGCTCTAGAGGGACGTTTTGAAAACTCAAACACATTGCTTTCTAGTTGGAGCCTCCATTAGGTTTTTGAAGCTATAAGATTGTCTATCTTTCTCTTTCAGAGCTGCTGGAGGTTTTGAAACACCAGAAAGGCACATCCGTTGGGCTAGCAGCATAACTCCCTATAATTTATGTCAATGGAATTCTGTAGAGCAGTGTTTACATCATTATAAATCTCAAAATTTGCATATAGCTTTCGAACCACAATCTAGAACTTTTGAATTAGTAGCATTGTCTTTAAATTTGAAGTATAAAACCAACTGCATTAAATATTAAATACAAGCAGAAAATTAGTTGCCATCAAATCAATTCCAACTCATGGTGGCCTTATGGGTGTTAGGGTAGAATTGTGCTTCATGGGGTTTTCAGTAGCGTGACCTTTTCCAAAGTAGATTACCAGGACTTTTTTCTTAAGTGCCTTCAGTTAACAGTCAAGGAAGTTAACCACTTGTGCCTAGGGACTGTGGATAAATAGGTTGATAAAGCATTGTGATGTCCATTTCAAAACAGAGGAATTACAATCTTTTGCACTTGAAGAGAAATGTGTTTCCTGGCACAATTTTTGCTACATATAAACTGATATACTAACGTTTTAGTGTCTTCTAGGGTGCCCCAAATTCTGTGAGATTACCTTAAAACTGAGTGGCTAATAATTTGAATTTATAAAGGAAACTTACTAGGGGATAACTGGTCTTTTACTGAAATGTTCAACATGGTGTTGTTAAATGCCAAGTCGTAGATGACTCATAGCGACCCTATGAAAAAAAGACCTGAACCCACCAGAGGATAATCGGTCTTTTACTGAAATGTTCAACATAGGCTCTCAATTAAAAATGCAATGACTGTAGCATAGATTTTTAAAAAATTATTTTAATCTAAATCACAGAATTTTTTAAATGGCTGTTTTATAAAGTGAATCCATAAATATTTATTCAAAAATTTTAAGGTTGAATTTGTTTCTTCTCTTTTTTTTTTTTTT
>NW_006399757.1:3011357-3033538 GCF_000299155.1 Elephantulus edwardii | reverse complement strand
TTTGTTGATGGGAACTTAGGTTGTTTCCAACTCCTTGCTATTGTGAACAAAGCTGCAATAAACATTGGTGGGTGGTCCTTTGATTTCTTGACTGCTGATACCAAGGGTGTTGATGGTGGACCCACATAAGATGAAATCACTGACAGTTTCAATCTTTATCTGCTATGATGGTGCTTATTGGTCCAGTGGTGAGGATTTTTGTCTTCTTGATGTTGATATGTAATTCATACTGAAGGCTGTAGTCTTTGATTTTCTGCAGCAAATGCTTCAAGTCCTCCTCACTTTCAGCAAGCAAGGTTGTGTCACTTACATAATGTAGGTTGTTGATTAATTTTTCTCCAACCTTTATACCACATTCCTCTTTATAAAGTCCTGCTTCTAAAATGATTTTCTCAGCATACAGATTGAAGAGGGTATTAGAATTATATGAAAACAAGTAACTGTCATCATTGTATGTAAAACTAAGACCAGAGTGAGTGTAGGTCTGTGGGATGTGACGATGAGTGAGCACTGCTTTGAGGTTGGAGAACATGTTCTAGAAATGCAGGGGCTATGGAGAGTAATGCTGGGGTGGGGGTGGAGGGACAGAATGCTTCTGGGAAAGGTCACTTTGGGAGTGGATCCAGAGTATAGCACTTACAGAGTTAGCAAAATCCAGAAAGTAGATAACCAATTCAAACACCTAAAATCATGGGTGATTGGTCAAAACTAACAACCACACAAATAAAACAAGACTTGAAACAGAAAAATGTGGTCTTGACATGAATGGCTGTCCAGTTCTAAGCTTTCTGTGACATGTCAGTAACCAGTCCAAGTTGGACTGTCAGCCAGGGAGGAGGCAAATGGGTGAATGATGGTGTCCTGAATTCTGGAAATTCTGAGCCATTGTCTTGAACTAAAGTCATGAGTCTCAACCATGACCCAGTGGTAGACCACTGAGGAATGCAACAAATGGAAAGTTTTAATGTGACCTTTTTATGGAGTAAAACTCAAGCAAACACATTTTAGATGTGGGTAGGGAAAAGCATGTGCAACAATGAATGAATGAATGAAAATCCAAGTTTTCTTTAAACTTTTGTTAAAAATCACAATTAAAAAAATAAAATAAAATTAGGCAGAATGTTGATAGCCCTCTCCTCCCAACTGCTTAATGTCTTATTCTCCCTGACAAGTAAACTATTTAACATCATGTTTCATTAAGTATCTTACACACATTTCTTTTTCTGCCATTTCTTTACTGAGTGTTCCTCTGTTTTTTGCAGTCTTTTAGGTGCTAACAACCCTGGTTTTCATTTAAATTAAATGGAAAGATGCAATTAGATGAAATCTATTTTTCTGATTTGTCTGTGTGCCCAGGGTGAGCAAGGAGTCCACCTCTTGCCCTTATTACCTGCATGATTGTCAGCACTTAAACAGCAACTGAGCCTTTCCTGCCTCATTCTAATGCAATTTTTAACGTTCATTGATCAAGATGATTGTATGACTAAATTCCTCCAATAAGGCAAGGCAGGTTAGAGGGCAATTTTTCTTCATTGTCAAGTTATTGCTTTACAATACAATTTTCAACAAAAGCTTCCCACTTGGTATTTACTCTTGTTTTCTCCAAGATTAAAAAGTTCAATAAATCTGCATCTTTTGAAATCTGCTGGAGGATTCTGACACACATGTGAGTAATGAAATTTCAGCAGCTTCTGTCTGCTTTAAAACCAAGAAAGTTTTGAAAACTGTTGTTATTTTTGTTGTTAGGCTCTGCTGAGTTGAGTATAACCCATAGTGACCTTATGAACAACAGATCTGAACCCTGTCCTATCCTGAGCCATCTTCACAATTTCCAACACACTTGAGCCTATTGCTGCAGTCACAGTATTGATCCATCTAGTTGAGGGTCTTCCTATCTTTTGCTGTTCCTTCACGTTTTCAAGCATGATGTCCTTCTCCTAAAAACATGCCTAAAGCATGTAAGCTGAAGCTTTTATCATTTTGCCTCTAAGTAGCACTCTGGCTACCCCTTCTCCAAGACATAACTATTCTTTTGGCAGTCCATGGGAAATCCACTACTCTTCACCAACAGACACAGGTCAAAGGCATCATTCCTTCTGTTGTCATTGTTGTTGTTGTTATGTGCTGTCGAGTTGTTTGCGACTCATAGCGACCCTATGTACAACAGCCCTAAACCCTGCTCTATCCTGTGCCAATCGCACTGCATCTGTTGTCATTACTCATTGAAAACTAGTGACCTGGAAATTAATAAACACCTCCAAGTATTTCTACATGACTGCTGATAAAAACTGATCTCTCTCCATGTATATATAAATGAAATGGATGACAGTGACTGTACCAAAGGGATCTAGTGTGGCAGGGATGCTGAGGCACAGAATAGGGCTGGTTTACAGGGTCACTATGAGTCATGGTTGACTTGATAGCACTTATAACAACTGTATATAGTAGGACTAAGAAGTGACAAAATTATATAAACTTCTTCACCATAATAAAAATGAAGTGGTCTTCTTATCTTCCTCAGAAGGTTGACATATTCTTCTGCCTTATGCTTTAGAATCAAAGATGATGATGTCACAAATAGAGATTTCCATTGAGTGGATGAAAGAAGTGGAAATATTGTCTCAATATCCATCGTCTCTTTCTCCTTAATGTATTTATTGAACAAAACCCTGCACTAGACACTTTAGAAATAGAGAGAGTAATTTGATACCTCAAGATAGGAAATTGACCTGTCTGGTTTAGGTACTTGACAACATCATGAACAACTTCTTTCTCTGGAAGAAGCCAGTTTTGGTTCTTTGAAAATATTCAGTGAGGCATGAAGTTGTAGAAACTCAGAGAAAGAAAATAAGTGTTTTCTATTGGCCCTTTATTCAAAATAACACTTTAAATCTTTTATCACTTTAGATCTCTACTATCAAATTTGTTTAGGTTTTCTTCAAATGCCTGAGCAGCTCTGGGCTTGAGGGTGAGGTATGGTGAGGATGGAAGAGAGAAAAGGGAATTTGAATACTTCAGTCGAGTGGGAGTGAGAGGTTGTCAGGACAATGTTGGAGGAAATGGACTTTCTGCCTTCCGACTTTTTCCTTCAGACCCATAGCCCATGTCAGCACATTTCCCATTTATTTTTGATAATCACCAGTAAAAGTAAAGCTACTCTATCTTTTAAAAATATAAGTATCTTCTCCTAACATGTCAGAGAATTCCCAACAGAACACTCCTTACAAGTGTGTACTCTCAGTTTTGCCTTTGTTTTCTCCACTGTTCTTATTACACATTGGTTTTGTTGACAGCTGCCTCCAGTTATTTTAGTCTTAAATACCAAGAGGCTGGCTTCTCCAACAATTTCCCAACTTACTTTTCAGGTATAAGTCATACTGCTTTATTAAAGAAGATTAAAATTATTCAGTAAACACGATTTTCTTAAAAGACACTAATCCAAAAAATTTAGTTTGAAGAACTTTCTCAATAGATTAAATTTGGGGGTGGGGAACTAAAAGACACTAACATAAAACTGGAGAATTGGCCTATTGTCCTTCCTTAAAATACATGATAACTAATGCTAACATGGTAAGAAGTAGCTATCAAATGTTTTAAGGCAATCTTTGGCTCATTGCTAGTTTCTCTCTCTTTTTTTCTTTTAAAAGTGACATTAGACCTTTGAGAGACTAAATGAATGGACAATGTTCAAACTGTATGAAAAAAATAGAACTTTGACCCACAATTTGCAGCATCTAACTCTTGAAATTAAATCACTATCTATAGTCACCAGTGCAAGAAGCCAAACAACAACACTTAATTGGCTTGAAATTAGAGTATTTAAACCAATATTCTACAGAATGACTAGGACTTGACTAATAACTGACAGTTTATTTTTATTTTGCCCTCAATTCCAATTCAGGACCAACTAGGAAAAGTAATATATACTTCTTGTTTGCTGAAGGTGAGGAGGACTTGAAGCACATGTAGAAGATCAAGGAATTCAGCCTTCAATATGAATTGCATATCAATGTCAAGAAAATAAGAATTCTTACCACAATTAACACCCTTGGGACCAGCAGTCAGGAAATAAAGAAATACATTGCACTGAGAAAATCTGCAGTTAGGGTCAGTTCAAATTATTGAGGAGCAATGATGTCAGCTTGAGGACTAAGGTGTGTCTGGTTCAAGCCATGGTCTTTCTGATCACTTGCTGTGCATCTGAGAACTGGACAATGACTAGAGATGGCAGAAGAGGAATTGATACCTTTGAGCTGTGGGGTTGAAGAAGACTACTAACCATCCCATGGATGGCCAAGAGAACAGATATGTCTTAGAGAGGGTGCAGACAGAGTGCTCTGTGGAGATAACAATGATGAGGCTTTGTCTCACATCCTTTAAGCATGTTGCTAGGAGGGACTATTTCTTGGAGAAGAACATGATGCTTGGAAGAGTTGAGGGTCAGCAAAGAATAGGAAGACCATCAATCTGATGGATTGATGTAGTGACTGCCCCTATGGGCTCTTATGTGTCAGGAAGGGTTCAGATCTGTTTTTTCTTTCCTTTTTTTTCTTAAATTTTAATGAAAGTTTACAGAGACTTTGTATTTCCATTCATTTACTGTTGCACCCTTTCCTCCCTACCCACCCCTGCCCCCTAGTTTGCTTTTCTCTTTGAAAAGTAAACAAACAAAAATTTTTTTTCATTGTTCTACAGTCTCCCCCTCCGCGCCATGCCCAGTCCACTCCACTATGCAGCTTTCATTCTGGACTATTGTCATGACAATAATACCTAATCATATATTCTTCCTAAACAGTTCTCTCCCTCACCTGTTTCAATGCAGTATACATTATTTATCCCCTTTTAGATTCCCCCCAAACCCGATATCAGTCCTGCTTTGCAAAAGTGGCACTATGCAGTATTTGACCTTCTGTGACTGAGTTATTTCACTCAAAATATGTCCTCCAGGGTCATCCATTTTGTATAATATTTTGTGAGTTCTTTATTTTTCAGTGCTGCATACACAGCTTCTCTATCCATTCATTTGTTGATAGGCATTTGGGTTGCTTCCAGTTCTTTACTATTGTGAACAAAGCCGCAATAAACATGGATGTGCATATATCTGCTTGGGTAGCAGTTATGATTTCTTTGGGGTATATTCCCAGTAGTGGAATTGCTGGGTCAAATGGTATTTCTTTCTATTTCCAACTTTTTTAGAAAGCCTTCCATAGTGGTTACACCATTTTACACTCCCACCAACAGTGAATAAGGGTTCCAGTTTCTCCACAACCTCACCAGCATTTGTTGTTTGCTGTTCTGTTGAATTTTGCTAATCATACTGGGATGAGATGATATCTCATATTTCTCATATTGTTTTGATTTGCATCTCTCTTACAGCTAGGTATTTTGAACATTTCTTCATGTGTTTGTTCGCCATCTGAATGCCTTCTTTGGTGAAGTGCCTGTTTTTCAACTGAGTTGCTTACCTTTATCTTGTTGTGGTGCTCAAGTATTTTATAAATTCTAGCTACAAGTACCTTATCAGACATGTCATTATCAAATACTTTTTCCCAGTCTGTGGCTTCCCTTTTAGAGAAGTTTTTGGATGTGCCCAGGGACTTGGTTTTTGGAAGGCCCCATTTATGTATTTTATCCTCTCCTGGCTGTTTTTCCAGGATGCTTGCAAGACTGTTTATGTTGTGGGTTAGGGCTTCTAGAGTTCCTCAAGTTATTCTCTAATGAATATTATAGCCCTCGGTTTTAGTCCTAGGTTCTTGATCCACTTGGAGTTGGTTTTTGTGTTTGGATTGACGTGTGGAACTTGCTTGAGTTTTCTGCACATTATTGTTGTCGTTAAGCGCCATTGAGTCATAGGTGACTCATAGTGACCCTATAAAGGAAAGTCCTCAACACTTGTGTGACTTTCATCTTTTCTCCAGGTTCATAGGGTTTTCAGAGGCAAGCTATTACAGAGGTAGATGCAACTCCTGCTTCCAAGCTTGTTTTAATCGGGGAGCTCCACCCCACATTGTCTGCCATGGGTAACCATTCTCACATTTGACTCATCAGTGTCACAGTGTTCGGCTTCACAGCAACCATGAGCTACCTCTATACAGCAAGTGGACATACCAGGGTTATACGACCTAGAAGAAGTCCTGAGGGCAGTGGAGTAGAGTAACCCTCCTTTGGCTTCCCCCCTAAAATGATTTCATCTTCTTGTCAAAAATCAGTTGACCATAGGTAGATGAGCTGATTTCTGGGTTCTCAATTCTATTCCATTGGATCTATGTGTCTGTCATTGTACCAGTACCACCTTATCTTCACGTCTGTTTTTCATAGAGTTGCTATGAGTCATACTTGACTTGAGGGCACCTAACAGCAACAAGAAATAATAGTTACATAGGAACTCTGAGCAATCATTAAGCATTAGGCTCTAACACAAGGGTTGATGGTTCAAATACATCTAACAGCTTCTGAAGGCGGAGTCCTTGAAATCTGCTTCTGTAATGATTACTACCAAGAAAATTGTGCAACAGTTCTAGTCTCACAAATGGGGTTGTTAGAGGTTTGAATCAACTCAATGACACCTAAAAAAGTATTAATACAGCCAACACATTGGCTGTTCCACTTTTAGTTAGCGTTCCATAAGCTGCAGTCAGGACTTGCTTCAAACCTTCCCCTTTTCCCTCTATAAAACTTCCTAGGGTTTTTTTTTTCAGTTGTTTTAAATAAAATTTTTCTTTTATACTGGTTTACTTACAAAGTTCTTATATATTGACTTTCCGGGTTTCCTGATATCTTTGAGTCTCTACCAAATGGAAGAGATAGTGTCTGACTTCTTTGTTTAGCAAGCTCTGATGCAAACCTTTGTTTTTATCTGGACAATTTTTGTCTATTTTGACACTTCAATCAATAAGTGTTTGACATCTCATGCATTATTATTTTACTGCTAGTCAATTCTAATTCAGGACAAACCTCTATGAAGTTTCTGAGTTTGTAAGTCTTTAGAGGATAAGACTACCTATCTTTCTCCATTGGAACAGTTGATTAATTAGAGCTACTAGTCTTTCAATTAGCAGCCCAGTTTGTAACACACTATGCCACTAGGGCGTTTACATTTATCAAACACAAAGAAAATGCTGACCAATACTCCGAAATATTTTATGTCATAAATCCACACAGAAATCATATATTGATGCTTCTTACATGTTGTTCATTGCCACTGAGTTGGAACCTACTCACAGCAGACCCTCCAGTAGGTTTTAAGAGGTTATAAAATTGCATGGGAGGAGAATGCCCCTCTCTCTCCAGTAGAGCAGCTGCGAGTGGGTTTGAACAGCTTGCCTTTAGGTAGGCAGCACAATGCACTATCCACTTGGTCACCAGAGGTATTTTATACTTTTTTACATGCATTTGAAAAACAAACGTTATTTTCCAAAATGACCAAAAGTTTGGCAGAGATACTTAGCTTTTGTGCAGCACCTTAATAGTAGGTAAAATAGACATTGTAAGTAATAATAGTCACATCTATCTCTGAATTTTCTCATTGACTTTCCATCCACTATTTTTATTTGACTTTTCACTTCTTCAGGTCTTTCATATGATTCAACCAACAGCAAATGAGGATCAGACTGCTTACATTAAGAGTGAAATTAAATGTTTAAAAAAGACTCAAAACTTATCATTAATGATCTTTTTCACCTTGTTTTAGACATTCAATTCCTCTGTAGTTGTTTTCTCCCATAATCTTACCTGTCTACCTTACAGATCTATACGTGTGTGAGAGATAAATAACTAAGTTTCCATTATAGATACTCAAATAAATTCTTTCTGATATTTCTTTTCCATATCTGGATAAAATATTTTTCTTGAATGTGTAGGGGGGAAAAATCCTACTGGGAAAGTTGAGAGTCAGAGAAGGAGACCAAGACCATCAACATGATGGGTTGGCACAGTGACAGTCACAGTGGACTAGAGTGTATCAGAGACAGTGCAGGATAAAGTAAGGTTCGAATCTATTGTTCATAGAGTTGCTACGAGTCCTAGTCTGATGACTCCTAACAACAAGTAGGTGGCAATACCAGAAATTCTTTTCGGAAACTTCAAATAATGGGAAAAATAAAGCAATTCACAAATGTACATATGCACCCAAGAACTGGAGTCATTTTTGTCCTGGGAGGTGCCTTTCTGCATCTTAATGGTTTCAACACCAGTCCTAAATTGAAGGAGTTGATACCAGAACACTTCCCCCTGTTCTCAGATTTTTCAAAGGAACTTCTTTTGGTAAATTAGAGGGATAAATGTGGTCACAAAAAGGAGGTAATTAAAGACCTAGATCAATTCTGAGTGGAGTTGGGGAAAGACATCACTAAAAATTTTAGCTAGTCTGTTCTAAAGGTCTGGGATCTGAATCTTCACAACCCGAAGGACTACATAAACTGAAATTCCATACTTGTTAAAAGCAAACACAAATTTTTTTTGGAAAAACTTATGTTAAGTCCAATTCTCAAACTCTCATGGATAAAATTCCCAAACATCCTTCTGATCATATGGACATTTTTGAAAGCATTTCTTTGCATTTATTATGTTTAATTTGTTTGTATATAAAGGATGCTCATCTAGATGATAACATAATTATGATAAAAACAAGAGGGGGGAAATATGGGAAGCCAATACTAAATATTTGTAATAAACCGAATGCTATTTAAAAAAAAAAGTTTAAAAACACAAATCACTAAAATGCACACAAGAAAAAAGTTATCATGAACAAGAAGAGCCACCTAAAAAAGAACCAATTAGAATCTATCAGATTTGCTCCCCCAAACCATAAATATACATAAGATGAAATAAAAACTATACAATACTGTACTTGTTATGAGTTAAAGAAGAAAAGGGAAATTAAAAGGGAGTAAAAATGAACCAAATTGGTAAATTTTATAAAAGAATCAAATAAAATATCTATAATTAAAATATATATTTATTAAAATCAGAAACCCATTAGAGAAGTTAGAGAATAGATTGGAGATGTCGGAAGGAGAAGAAGTGAACTGGGAAAGAGAAGTACAGAAGTCACTCTGAGTGCAGATAAGAGAAGCAAGAGGTTAGGAGGTGTTCGGGATACAGTGAGAAGTTCATGTGTGAGGTTAGGAGACATACGTGATGCAGTGAGAAGTTCACGTGTGAGGTTAGGAGACATTCGGGATGCAGTGAGAAGTTCATGTGCATCTAACTTGAGTTCCAGGAAGATATAAGAAAAAGATTGGGGGGTGGGGAAGGAAGCAATACTAGATGAAGTAGTTACTAGAGATTTTTCTGAATTTGTAAGAGATGTTAATTTTCAGACTTTGGAAGCTCAACCAATCTCAGGCAGGATAAATAAAAAGAAATGGACATCTAGAAAACATGTATATCATTATACCCAGAAGCAAAATATAAATAAACTATGAATACATCAAAAAAATATGATACATTTCTAGAGAAAAACCTAAAAAAAATATTGAAAGAGTGGACCATCAAAACTAGTAGAAGGAAAAAGTTAACAGCTCTTAAATAAAACAAACCCAAAACAAAAAAATCAAGCAAATGCAAGAGAAAAACAAGCAAGCCAACACCCCAAGTTAATGCAACTATACTAGTCATCACATAGTCAATGTACAAAGATTAAGCGTCCCAGCTAAAAGACAAAGATTTTCAGATTACTTCTAAACCTGCTTTCTATGTTTTTACTAGTATGAACTAGAGAGAGAGCAAGCAGGATATTTAAAAATAAAATGCTTTGAGTACAAGGATAGAAAACCATGCACTAGTCAAATACCAACCCCTTTTCCTTAGAAACATACAATAAGTCTAAAGAAATGCAAGGATAATGGCTAGTTTAAACATGAGGCATTGATGGTAGAATTCTCACCTTTCATGCAGCAGACCTGAGTTTGATTCCCAGGCAATATACTTCATACACAGTGTCCATCTGTCTGCTAGAGAAGCCTTACATGTTGCTGTGATGCTGACCAAGGTTTCAGCAGCACTTCCAAACTAAGTCAAACTAGGAAGAAAGGTCTGGTCAGCCATCCATTCCCCAAATCAGGTCATAAAAACCCTATGGATAAAAACAGTCCAGTCAGAAACCAATTATGAAACAGTATAAGACCAAAATAGTATTCCAGTTCCATTATGGATGGAGTTTCTATAAGCCAAAATCCAGCTCTACAACAGCTAATAATATTAATAAACACATTTCAAATAGTGCATAGAATCACTGTTTTTAGCCTGATTAAAGAGTGGCTAAAGATCAAGTGGTTATCCTCTGAAATCTCAGGTTTTCAGCCTATTTCATTTTTTATTATTGTTTTATTTCTTTTCTTCCCTTGTTCATATCTAGGCAATCTGATTAGGAGGAGCAGAAATGGGGATGGAACATTATGTATCATTGTAGAATCAACTAGAGATTACAGTTGTGAAGGCAAAGTCATTAAAGCACATATCACTATGATAAAAAGTCAAGAGTTCACTCACCTTAAGATCTGCCAAGTCCCCATCCTGCCAAAAATAAGTTTTGACAGTCAGCGGGTATAAGAGTTCAGGAGATTGTTCTAGGAAGAAATGCCAAACTTGGGTGGAAATAGATGTTTCTGAAAACAGCACGCAGCATATTTAACTGCTCTTTCATCACATGGCCAGTCAAGAAGAGAGCTGGCTCTGGGGCCAGTGCATCTAATACATACACTGGTGTATTTCAACCCTTTCTTTTGTATTATAGGTAGATGTTTGGTTGGTTGGTTCGTTGGTTGGTTGGTTGTTTTATCCTGGATCAGTGCCTTATGAAGAGTTGTTGCTGTGATGTACCATCACATCAGAACCAAGAGGAAATTTCCCTTCTTCCTCTCAAGGAGCAGCTGATGGATTCAAACCACATGCTTTGGGGTTGGCAGTGCAACTCCTTACCACTAACCCACAGGAGCTCTCTTAGTTGCTCAATAATTGAGTGAGTGAGTGAATTAATGAAATAGTTAAAGTTAGGAAACTAAAAGTTGTGATTTAAAACAGAATATTTGTATTTATAAGACCGGCTAACCTAGGTTAGAGCTCTGGTGGCCGAGTGGGAAGGAGCTGTGCTGCCAACTCAAAGTCAAGTGGTTCAAAACCACCGATGGCTCCATGGGAGAAAGATAGGCTGGCTCCTCCAGTGTGGTTACTGCCTCTGAAAACCCCCGTGGATGGTCAGCTTTGAGTCATTTCTGACTCGACAGCACATAGCAACAACATAAACTGAGCACAACACAGAAGGAGATGAAAAAACAGAAAGGAAGGGAGTTGTAGTGATGAGTCTGTAAGGTGTTTTACTGCTAAGCAAAAGGCAATTTCTTTCCAGCAGTTCAATTCCATGCTCTAAGGAAGAAAAATGGGCAGTCTCCTCTAGTTAAAGATTTTTGACCTCAGACACAGGATTGGGGAGATAGATCTGCATTCAGAGAACAGTCAGCTCTCTTCTTTCTTGTTGTTGTTGTTATGTGCCATCGAGTCACTTGCAACTCATTGCAACCCTGTGTACAACAGTCCTAAACCCTGCTCTATCTCTTGCCAGTCCTATTGTCTCTGACATGCCTATCCCCATTACCCCAGTGACTGAATCAATCCACCACATTGAGGGTCTTCCTCTCCTGTGCTGTCTCTCCACCCTCCTAAGCATGACGTCCCTCTCTAAGGACTGGTCCCAAATTATGTCAGATGAAGCTTCAGAATCCTTGCCTTCAAGAAGCAGCCTGGCTTCACCCTCTACAGGATGAACTTGTTTGTTGTCTTAACAGTCCATGGTATATTCAATACTCTTCTCCAGCACCACAGCTCAAAGGCATCAATTCTCCTTCTATCATCTCTAGTCATTGTCCAGCTCTCTGATGCATAACAAATAATTGTAAAGACCATGACTTGTATCAGGTGCATTTCTCTCTCCTGTCTCTTGTAAGATACAAGGTATTATATATGGTCACATTCCAGGGAAATTTTCATTTACATCAGATCAGGGTTGCGACAGAGTGCTAGGCTGCTAACTCAAAGGCTATTGGTTCAAATCTACTCTCTGCTTCACAGGAGAAAAAAAAGAAAGTCTCCTCTCATAAAGATTTACAGTCTCAGAAACTTCATGGAGGATCTCCAGAAGTCAGAAGTGACTGGATGGCAGTGGGTTTAGGTTATAGTATCCTAATCCTTTTATTATTGTTTATTATATCATGATGGAGCATTACATAACTGCCACATTACATCACTATATACAGTGTGATGAGAATCATGGCCTAAACAAGTAAACACATATTTTTCAGGGGCATAATTCAATCCATGAGAGACTTTAAAACCTGGCAGGTGCCATCCTCTGCTCCCTTAGAATCCTCAATCTCGGGATCCTCACATTGGAGAGACCCTCACCCAGGAGAGAATAAAGATGCACGGAGATCAACAAGGAATACTTGGTCCACAGACGTTGAAAGGAGGTAAGACCTTTTCTCCAGATACAAGAAAGAAAGACTTCCCCTAACCATACTCTCAGTTTGGATTTCTAGCCTCCTATGGTGGCCTCTGAAAACCTGCAGGAGTGTGAGCTATTGTTTGGTTCCAACTCAGTGGTACAAAACAACAACAAAGTGGCTTCGTAGATTTGAACTGATAGCCTTATAGTAAGTAGCTCAACACCCAGCATGATAAAATGTTGTGCTGCTAATTCAAAGCTCTAATTCACCAGCTGCTCATTGGGAGAAAGATGGGCAATCTCCTGTGCTGCCTTTGAAAACCCACTAGAAAGTTAGCTGTGAGTTGGTTTCAACATAATGACAACAAACCATGAGAAAAGGAACCCTGGTGACATAATGTTAAAAGGCTGACAGTTCAAATCCACCAGCCACTCCACTGGGAGAAAGATGAGCTGTCTTGTCCAATAACAGCTTTCCCTCCAAAGCTTTAAAGAAAGAGAATCCATGGCAGTAGGTTTGGTAAGTAATAAAAGGTAGTGTTAATGAATATAAGGAATATTACTGGATGAGTCATACCACACATACACAAACTGGTAATGCAAGTTTCCACCTGGGAAAAGAACAGAATTGCTGGGAACCGGGAAGGAAGGAAACTTAACTTTTCCTGTAAATGCTTTTATAACTTTTGAATTTTATACCATGAATATGTATTTCTTATTTCAGAAATGGAAACCTTTTAAAACAGTTAATGATGAGACAGAGCATGGGATTAAGAATGAGGAAAAGATGAAACGCCCACGTTTTCTATCCTGTGCTCCATGTTATTTGGATCTCTGGTGGTCTCGGAGTAAGGAAGTGAACCCACAGACACTTAGTTCCAATCCACTGGCTGCTCTGAGGGAAGAAGGCGGACAGTCTCTTCCGTTGCAGTTTACTGCACACACCCCACCCCACCCCCCCGCCCAGAGGCTTCTCTGTGAGTCTCTGTGAGTCACTGACTCTATAACACATAACTATGACAGCAACAAATACGTTCATGTGCTACATGTGTAATTATAAAATAAAGCCAAGAAATGCCTGGGACATTTCCTCATAGGACTCATATGTTTGTAAGAAGACTTTCTATTTTATTTGTACTTACTCATAAAACCTGAATCAAGGTTATATAAAAACAACCAATGAGGGTTCAGTGCAATTTGTGTGTGAAGGCTCAATAATAAAATTTTTCTAAAATTTTGGTAAAACAACTCTAAAACTTGAACTTTAAAGATAAGCAAAGATATTTTATAGTTATAAATATAATTTTGTGCTTTGAATGTTTTAGCTAAGATATTCAGCTTCAGAGGAAGAAATATAATGGTTAAGACATGAAAGAGAAATGAGACTATTTTGTTGTTGCTTCTCATAAGATAAAGCAGCAACTGATTTTAAGAACAGAGTTAACACCATGACTCTTCTCTATGGCTTGATACAGAAGACATTTGCCATAAAGTTGCTAATGTTTTGTTTAAATTGCACCCAAGTTGGAATGTGTCCCTAAGAAATACGATGTTATTAAAAGGAGTTATCACATCAGCCTAAGTGCCTGTCTCTGTTCTTGGTTGTCACCTGATAAAACACTCAGGAGAGGGCTTTTGTGGGCTACAAGGCTTTTCCTTAAGTGGCCCGACGGACGTGTTTAAAGTGATGCGATCTTGTTCTTTGTTTGGTTTGGCTTACTCAAACTCAGTACTACTGATAGGCTGAAAAATTGCTTATTGTGGGGTTATCCTATGCATTGGAGGATGTTTACCCACTAGACGTTAGTAGCACAGTGTGACAACCAGAAATATTTCCAGTTGCTGTGGGCTTGATTTGAACTCATTTAACCCCACATGTGCCAGAGTAGGCAATGTTACATAGTTTTCAATGGCTGATATTTGAGAATTAGAAATAAGTCCTTTCCCCAAAGGTGGGCTTGAACTTCTAATCTTTGTGTCAGCAGTTTAGTACACTCTTTCCATGAATCAATGTCTACTGAAAATGGCAAAATTTTCATTGGTTGAGAACTATTGGTCTATGTCTTGTCGAATTCTACAGACTGAGTTGGATTGCTGAAGAACGAAAATGTCAAGACTGGAGAGATATGCTTTTGGTGTTATGGGGTTTTATGACAGGGAGGAAATCCTCTCTTTTGGAAAGAGCTAAGCTACTGCTTAGCATTCTTACTAGGTAAACAGAAGGAAACTATGGCTTCATCCTGATGATAATTAAATGATATATTGTCTTCCCACAAAGCCTTATGAAATAATATCTTGGAAGGTCCATTTGCATGTAAGACCTAAACATACATTTCGAGACAACTCAGTATAAACTGTAGAACACAGAGAAGAACTACTGGGAAATGTTTGCGCTATCTTTCTCATTCTGGCTCATTAGAAAGAACCACGTTAACCCTAGATCTCAGGTAAATATATGTTTCTGCAAAAACACAGCTGAAAGATTTGCTTGTGTAATTAAGTTGATGAACATTGGGCAATGTAAAAGTTCTGGAATGAAGATTTCTACTATAGAACAAATTCAAGCCTTGACTTGCAATACTTAAGGATGCTTTGGGCAGAATATTAAATGATCCAGGAAGAATTAAAAGATTATGAAAGGAGTATACAGAGACACTGTACCAAAAGGGATTGGTTGACACAGAATTTCATGAAACAATGTATGAGCAAGTGCCTGTGATGATGAAGAAAGAAGTTCAACCTGCTCTAAAAGAATTGGCAAAAAAATAAGGCCCCAAGAATTGATGGCATACCAATTAACATATTTCGACAAACAGATGCTGTCCTGGATGTGCTCAGCAAGTTGTGCCAAAAAATCTGGAGGACAACCACCTTGCCAACTGACTAAAAGATATCTATATTTGTTCCCATTCCAAAGAAAGGTGACCTGACAGAGTGTGGAAATTACTGAACAATATTATTTATATCACATACAAGCAAGATTCTGCTGAAAATTACCAAAAACAACTGGAACAGCACATCAACACAGAACTACCAGATGTGCAGATTTGGTTAAGAAGAAGCCGTGGTATGAGGGATAGTATAGCTACTGTTAGATGAATCTTGGCTGAAAGCAGAGAGTACCAGAGAAATATCTATCTTTGGTTCTTTGACCATGCAAAAGCATTTGACTGTGTGGATCACAACAATCTGTGACTGACTCTGAGAAGAATGGAATCCCAGAACACTTGATTGTGCTTAGGTGAAACCTATACTTGGACCAAGAGGCAGTCATCAGAACAGAGAAAGGAGACAATGCATACTTCAAAATCAAGAAGAGTAATGCCAGGGATGTGTCCTATCTCCATACGTTTTCAATCTCTATGCAGAACAGATCATCCGGGAGGCTGGGCTGTATGAGGAGGAATGTGGTATCAGGATTGGAGGAAGATTCATCAACAACCTGCATTATTTAGATAACACAATCCTTTTTGCTGAAACTGAAAAGGACCTGAAGCACTTGCTGGCAGAAAGTCAAGTACTATAGCCTTAAATATGATGAAGCTAAACATTAAGAAAACAAAAATTCTCACCACTGGGTCAATCAGTAGCATTATGATAGACTGTGAAGAGATTGAGATTGTTAACAGTTTTAGTTTGTTCAGCTCGAAAGATGAATTGCGTTGGGAAAGTCTGCTGCCAAAGACCTCTCCAGAGATAGAAAAGCAACAACATCGGTTTGGAGATTAAGGGGTGCCTGAACCAGGCCATAGTCTTCCCAATTATTTGCTATGCATCAGGAATCTAAACAATGACTAGAGATGATAGAAAGAGAATCGATGCCTTTGAGCTGTGGTGCTAGAAAAGAGTATTGGATATGCCATGGACTGCCAGGAAAACAAACAGATTTGTCCAGAGAGGGTGAAACCAGGCTGCTCCTTGGAAGCAAGGATTCTGAAGCTCCATCTGACATACTTTGGGCATGTTGCAAGGAGGGTTTAGTCCTTGGAGAGGAACATCATGCTTGGAAGGGTAGAGGGACAGTGAAAAAAGGAAGACCTTCAATGAGACAGACTGATTCAGTGACTGGGGTAATAGGGGTTAATATGTCAGAGACAATAAGGTTTGCCCAGGATAAAGCAGGTTTCAGGCCTATTATACATAGGGCTGCTATGAGTCGCAAGCAACTGGACAGTATATAAAAACAACAACATTATTTATAACATTGGCATACACTCATTCTATGTTTATTTCCATATTAAAATTTTTCACTAGAGAATATTGATTTATTTTTATATTAACTACAAACTGTAAAAAGTCTATTTTAGCTTGGAAAGATAGGGCTACTTTCTGAAAAGTGAATTTGGGGTGGGGGAAGTACATTTAAAACCAAGTGAATTAGATAATTTGGATTAAAGGGAGCTGTGGTGGCCTAGTGAGTAGGGAGTTGTACTGCCAACCAAAAGGCAAGTGGTTCAAATCCACCAGCTACTCCGTAGGAGAAAAATAAGCATTCATTTTTATAAATTGAATTTTACATAATTCATAACTATTGATCTAGGCCTATGCTCCACCCCTCTCTTCAAGTCCTCATGGGATCTTTCCTAGTCCTTCACACCAGCCCTCTGCCCACTAACCTCTCTTATCCTGGTGATTTTCCTGCCTTCCCATTTTTCTGTTCCACTTTTCTTTTTTCTTACCCTTTTGAACATTTATACATGTCTTGCTCAGTAATCCTTCTATTTTCATAGTAGTGATTTTATGTAATTTTTATCCTTGTGTGACTGAGTTGTTTCATGCAGCATAAGACTTTCTAGCCTCTTCTATGTTATATAGTATTTATTAAATCATTTTTCCTTAATGCTACATAATATTCCATTTTGTGGATGTACCACAATTTTTCAATCCACTTGTTAATTGGCGGGCATGTGGGCTATTCCCATTTTCTTGCTATTGTGAATAACCATGTTATGAATGTGGGTGTACATATGTCCATTCTTATTTCTGTTCTGATTTCCTTGGGATATAATCCTAGCAGTAGAATAACCGGGTCATATGAGATTTCTGTGTTCATCTCCTAGGAGACTCCAAACTGCCTTCCATACTGGCGGTACTATTTTACAGTGCCATCAGCTGTTCATACAAGCTCCAACCTCTCCACACCCTCCCTAACACTTATTGTTTGCTATGTTGTTAAAGTTTGTTGTTGTTCCTCAGGTAAGATGGTATCTAAGTATTGTTTTGATTTGCATCTCTTTGATTTCTAGTGATTTTGAATATTTCTTTATGTGTTTGTTAGCCATATAAAATGCCTGTGATGAATCTTTTCCTAATTTTCCTCCATTTGTTATTGGGTTGACATTCTTCTCTTATGGAAGCTTTGTAATAGTCTGTAAACTTTATTCATGAGTCCCTTGTGAAAAATGTCTTTGTCAAATGCTTTCCCCCCAAATTGTGGGCTTTCCTTTCATCCTATTAAAGAAGGTGTTTGATGCAAACACTTCTTTTAAGAAACACAGATGGCATCTACACACATGGACTTCATCTGACGAATTTCTCAGGAATCAGATTTACTTCATTTGTGGAAAGAATCACTAAAAAAGATTATTATCAGTCAAAACCAGGCCAGGTGCTGACTGTGGAACAAACCATAAATTACTCCCGGGAAAGTTCAAATTGAAGTTGAAAAAAATTAAAACCAAGTCTACAAGAGTCAAAACACAACCTTGAGTCTATTCTCCCTGAATTTAAAAATAACCTCAAGAGCAGGTTTGGGACATTGAACAGTAAGGACCAAAGACCAGAACAATTGTAGGATGACATTAAAGATATTATTCATGAAGAAGGCAAAATAATGTTACAAGTAGGAGAAATAAAAGGCTGAATTGGATGTCAGAAGAGATTCTGAAAATTGCATTAGAGTGTAGAGAAGTCAAAATGAAGAGAAGAGATGCTGAAGAGATGAGCAGAAGATCTCAAAGGGCAGTTCAAGAAAACAAAGCAATATATTATAATGTAATGTGCCAAGAGGTGGAGTTGGAGAATAAAAAAAAGGAAGAAATTGTTCACCATATCTCAAACTGAATGAGCTGTAAAACAAATTCAAACCTCAAGTCACAATACTGAGAGACACTACATGAAAAATCTTGAATGATCTTGAAAACGTAAAAAGGTTAAGGGAATATACAGAGTCACTGAACAAAAAAGAAATAGCCAACATTGAAATATCTCAGTAGCATATGCTAAAGAGTCAATGGTAATGAAGGGGAAAGGGCAAGCTGTATTGAAGGCATTGGCAAAAAAAAATAAGGTCTCAGGAGTCGATGGAATACTAATTGAAATGTTCCAAATAACAAACAGATGTAGTCCTAGATGTGCTCAGCAGTCTGTGTTAGGAAATTTGGAAGACAGCTACGTGGTCAACTGACTGGAAGAAATCCTTATTTCTCAAGAAAGGGCATGCAACAGAATGTGGAAATTAAAAGACAATATCATTAATATGACATACAAGTAAATTATTGTGGAAGATCTTCTAAAAATAGAAAGTACATTGACAGAGAACTTCCAGAAGTTCAAGGATGGGTTTAGAAGAGGCTGAGGCACCAGGGATATTATTGATGATGTCGGATGGTTATTGGCTAAAAGAAGAAACTGTAAGTGTAGGTCATAACAAACTATGGCTAACCTTGAAAGGAATGAGAATTCCAGAAAACTTAATTATGCTTATACAAAATCTACACCTACCATAAGAAGTTTTTATCTGAACAGAGCAAGGTAATACTAAATGATTTTAAATCTACTACTCTTTTTTTCTTCATTGGTGTGCTTAAGCCATTCATATTAAGTGTGATTTTTTTTTTAATAGGCCAGGTTTTATCATTGGCATTTTGCTTGATGTCATCCATGTGATTTTAATGTTGTCTTCATTTTTCTGTCTTCTCTCTTTTTTTTTTCCCCTTATAAGTTCTCATTGAGTTTCTTTTCTTCTATCTAGCTGATTGTTCTATTTCTGTGCTTTTATGTGCCTCCAACATGTTGGAAATTTCTGTAAATCAGTCTTGATATTCTGGATTGTGCTTTCATGCTCTTCTGTTGTTTCTTGAAATGTATTGGTTGCATTATCTTTTTCTTATGACGATTTTATAAATTCTTGTACCTCTTTATGGCTTCAACTACTTCTTCCTTTATTTTTAGGATCTTTAGTACCAGTTCTTGGAACTCAACCTTGTATATTTCTCTTGCCTTCTTGACTCTGATGTATTTACTGTGTCTGCAGTCTGGTCTGCTTTTATAAGAGATAGCTTGTTTTGTTTTGTTTTAATAATGTTTGACCATGTCTTCTACTTCCTTGACATAATGTGATTTTCTTCTTGGTAAGTGTGAGACATTTTTCTGTTGAATCTGTGTAGGTAGTTGTAATTTCCTTCCCTTTATACTGCTATTTGTAGAGTTCCAGATTTTAAAGGTTGCCACCAATTTGGTTTCCCAATGGCAATGTCCTCAGCTGTTCATTTGTGGATGGTTCAGTTCCCCATTTCCTGTGGCACATTTCTAATCTGGTTGTCCTTGGAGAGGCAGGACCTAGGATTTCTTTCTTTGTCCCATTACGATGGGCCCACTTTTCTGTCCTGTCTTGTAATTTGATGAGAAGGGACAGTTTCCTCTAGGAGCAGGCAATGATGACTACTTCTGCCTGTGTTGTCTCCTGCAACTTGACGAAGCGACTCTTTTCTCCCCTGAGCCAACAAAGCCTCTGGGGAGCTGTCAGAATCCCAGGAATGCTACCCAGGACACTTTCCTCCCCAAGACTCTGCAAAGACATTCCTGTGTCCTCTACTGTATGTAATTGGGTGGGAGGGCTTGTTTCCCCTTTAGCTGACAATCTTAACTGGAAAGCTGGGAAAGTCCCAGGAGTGCTGCCCAGGCCTCTTTCCTCCCCAGGCCTCTATGGTAGGCCACTGCTCCCAGTGTACAATGGCCCAAGAGGCATTTTCCTCACTGTAGGCTAGTCTAGGCAGCCCACAGGTGCTCTCCTCTTTGCTGACTAGAGCAGTTTAAGCACAGGAGCTGAGGCAGCCCTCAGGACACTTCATTCTCTGCTTGCTGTTCCTCCAAAGGAAATGAATGTGTGAATGGGGGTAAGGAGAACTCATGGGGTCATTGGAGGCTGAGTGGACCGATGGTGGCCCAACAGCATGCTCCCCTCTTCGCTGACTGGAGTGTTCAGAGACCTAAGTGGCAGCTTGCAGATCTCTTTCATCTCTGGGGTGTTACTTTAAGTTTATTAAGGGAATCTACAAACTTTCATGTCTTTCAGTTATCTAAAGAATAATAAAATTTTTTATGTAAATTTCTTTGTAATGGTTTGAAACTTTCCTCAGGCATAACAAATAAATTTTATTTTATAAAATATATGTCAAAAAACATTCATGAAGTGAGTAATCTTAATCAACTTATAGGCATTTTTATCACTGAAATTTCACTTAGTGTACATGAAAGGGAATACTTTTTTATCTTTTAATCATCACAGCAGCTACTAGTCCAATATTATTTCAAATACTTTACTCCAAGAATATGGAAAATGACTTAAAAACTTAGATTGTCATTTGAGGATAAAATGGTTTTCTTTTCCAGTTAATTCCAGAAATTATGTTAGCCCTTCCATCTTGAAATACACTGATCAATTTGTTCTGCCTACCACATCTAATATGATTCAATAAAAAAACCCTGCACAGCTTTTAATTTGCAAAGAGACCATTTGACTTTTCCTTCATTTGTTTACATTATCTTCAGAATTCTTTATCAAGGTCAGCAATTGCATTATTATTTGTATTCATGAGAAATGAACATACATACAAGTCAAAAGGACCTTGAGTTTCTGAAAAAAGTATTTATTTGTCCTTGTTTCTTTATTGTTACTTTCTCTGAAGCTATAAAATGAGGCTCCTTTCTCTCTTGTAATCTATAATGAAGAGGCATAGAAGGAAGATGTGTTCTGAGGATCACACACTTAGGCTAAGAGTTAAGTACCCTTTAGAGACAAGAACTAAATTAGAATGATTGGTAAAAATCTCAACCTAGCTTCATACAATGACTTCATGTACTCTTCCTGTACCTTCTCCATTACTGCAAACAGGTGAGTAGGTGGGGTGTTTAGACAAAGCTTTCCAGGACTTGAGAGAGTGTCTGTTGTTGTTGTTGTTGTTATTATTGTTGTTGTTAGGTGTCGTCAAGTATAGCTCACAGTAATCTTACATAAAACAGATCTGGACCCTGTCCTTTCCTGTACCAGCCTCACAATTTCCGACACACGTGAACCCACTGTAATCACTGTGTCAACCTTTCTCATTGAGGGTTTTCCTGTATTTTGTACCTTTCCAAGCTTGATATACCTTTCAAGGAATAGCCTTCCCCAGAAACATGTCCATATATGAGATGAAACTTTGCCATCCTTGCTTCTAAGGAGCACTCTTGCTGCACTTTTTAAAAAAATATATGAGAGAGTTAAACCAGGCTACTCCTTGGAGGCAAAGATTCTAGGGCTTCGTCTGACATAGTTTGGACATGTTGTAAGGAGGGACCGGTCATTGGAGAAGGACATCATGCTTGGGAGAGTGGAGGGACAGCGCAGGAGGGGAAGACCCTCTATGAGGTGGATTGATTCAGGTGACTGGGATAATAGAGATGGGTGTGTCAGAGGCAATGCGATTAGCACAGGATAGAGCAGGGTTTAGGGCTGTTGTCCAAAGGGTCGCTATGAGTC
>NW_006399757.1:2998460-3009037 GCF_000299155.1 Elephantulus edwardii | reverse complement strand
CTTCATGTGTTTGTTAGCCATCTGAATGTCGTCTTCGGTGAAGTGCCTGTTCATATCCTGTGCCCATTTTTCTATTGGATTATTTACCTTTACCTTGAATTGGTTTTTGTATATGGAGTGAGGTGTGGATCTTGCTTGAATCTTTTGCAGATACTTTTGCAATTTTGCCAACACCATTTGTTAAAGAGGCTTATTTGTTAATTCTTTTGACAGTCCATAAGATGTTTAATGGTTTTATCCAACACACCATAGCTCAAAGGCATCAGTTCTTCTGTCATCCTTATTCATTGTCAAGCTCTCATATGCATAGTAAGTGATCTAAGACTATGGCCTGAACCAGGAACTCTTTAGCTTTAAAAGTAACTACATCATTTCTACTAGCTTAACCTGCAGGAGAGAGAAAGACAGGAAAGAAGGGAAGGAGGGAGGGTGGGAGAAAAGAAAGCAGGGACAGAGGGAAGAAAGAAGAAAAACATAGTGAAAATATGAACAGAGGCTGAACTGACGAAATGAAAATTATTCATAAAACACATTAGATGTAGGGAGGGGGAAAAGAACACACAGAGAAAAAAAAACACTTTCATTATCTTCCCTATAAAAGCTCTAAAAAAATTCCCTCTTAACTGATAACACAAGTGCATTACATATGATGATTCCTTGTGCATACTGAGAGGGGCTGGCTGCTACTACTTGCATTCCAACAATGAAGAGTCCCTTGCTGCCATCTTTCTATACAGGAGACTTCAGTAAGGTTGGTATTTCTATCATTGAAGCTCCTAAAGTTGAATGTGACATGGTGAGACAGTGGGGGAAGTTTCTTAACTCCTATAAAGCTCAGTTTACTGCTTAGGCTGTGAGAAAGATCAAATGGTAGAATACCAGAAACGCTTAGAGATTGGATCATAGTAAGCACTCAACAAATGGAGAAGGAAAATGATGAACCGTATCTGTTGGTGAGTTCCCCTTCTCTTCTTTCTCATCATTTCTGCCAGCTCACCCTGCAGGGGAGAGAGAGACAGAAAGAGAGAGAGAGAGAGCGGGAGAGAGAGAAGAATGAAGAAAAACATAGTACAATTATGCACACAGGCTGAATTGATGAAAATTTTTTAAAAATTGCTCATAAGACACTTCTGGAGTAACTGTCTTTATTGAGTGAAGTTTATGAAGCACTTTGTTTTTACCTGCTCTACTTTTCTCTCTTTAATTATTCTGATCAGAGAATCTTTGTCAAAACTAATATATAAGTTTCTGCCTGGGCAATGTAAAAGGTTAACAAGCACGGCAGATAACAGAAAGGATGGGGGATCAGGTCCACCAAGAGGCACCTCAAAAGAAAGAATTTGTAATCTACTCCTGAAAATTCAGCCCTTAAGAGCCATATGAAGCACAGTTCTGCTCGGATATGCATGAGATCACCATAAGTCAAAATTACTCAACGACCATTTTGGTGTTTTTGGTTCTTAGAGAGGGGGGGAGAGAGAGCGCATGCGAGAGAGTGCGCAAGTGCATTAAATTAGGTCCTTTAGGGAACTAATCATTCACATGCTGCCAAAATTGCTAATTTCTGACATGGAGCCTAGATCTAGAAGATGAACAACTGTGATATGAGAGTTCTACCATACAAGAGCTCACATAATAGGCTCTCTCTTTGTGTTCGTTCTTCCTGTTTGTCCCTGGTGAGGAAATAGCTTTTGTATGGCAATAACCATTCTAGTTATAACTTTCAATCAGATCAACTTCAGGGAAGTTACAGAAGCTGTGGGACTCTTATTTATTTCCTTGTGGTACTTCTGCCAGGGACCACATAGTGAATGTATGCCTACTTCTGCAAAACTTGGTGAAATTGTCTATTTCATAATGTATTGCCATGTCTCAGTTTTAATGTCTTTTCCTTGACTTATTTCTGGTCCATAGCCATCTCTTCCCAACTGATCTAGAACTATCTATTTCCGTGCAACTAACTGGAAACTTCGTATTTATAGCTTGTGTTTCATTGTATACTTTCTTCAACTAAAGAAACTCATGACCTGTTTTCTACAGAAACTTTGTCTCCAGTGAGAATGGTGTTCATAGTGTTCATAGTCAGTCATTCTCCCACTCACTGCCACACCAATAAACAATGACCACTGGATAGGTTATAGAAGAACTTGGGCCTACAGCCCATGGGCCAAATTTATTAATTTTTTTATTAATATTCCATGAATGATACAAGAATCTTTTGTCTATTTGCTGAACTGAACAACTTGGTGTTGTTGTGATGCTTCACAGTGTTCCATAGTCTTGTCAAATATCACAATGGTTATCCATTATGTACAGTGTTTGGATGAGCTTCCAGATTGATTTATGCTGGGAAGCAGGATTGGCATCCTCTTCCTAAACTAGATGCCTCTGAAAACTCTACAAACGTTCTAAATTTTACAAACTCTCTAAACTCTGTAAATATATAGAAATTACATTAGTTATAGAACAGACTTCTGTATAGAAATTATGTTAGTTATAGAACAGTGTTCAGGTCTTTTGTGCAAAATTTACTCTCAGTCATATTTGACTTGATGACACTTAACCACCACTAAATGAAACTAGTGCTGTTGTATCTGGAGGAACACTCTTTCACTTTGTATGTCACTCTTTGTCAATGTGCTGTATGGAGTAACCTGGATTTGCTGTGATGCTGAACTTTGTTCCATTGGGGTATCAAATACCCAAATGGTTTCCCAATGTAGATAGTGTTTAGTGGAGCTCCCAGTTGTAAAAAAGGTTTGGAAGCAGGAGTGGCACCCACTTCCTAAACCACATGTCTCTGGAAACTCTATGAACTTGGAGAAATGGCAATAATTATGGAAAGGTGTTAGGTCTTTTGTTCATAAAATCGCTATGAGTCACACTCAACTTGAGGCAATCAACAACAAGAAAAGGCAGACAAAGTAAGGAAATTAAAAATTCAGAGATCAAAATAAAATTTCTGAGACCAAGTAGAAATGAAGATGGGAATGATTATATTTCATCTATGATTTTTAACGTCCAAATCCTAAGATGATCCCATTAAGAATTGTTCTTAGGATAAGTCAGCATCTGTGAATATGTTATAAGCTTTGGTTTACCACTAGTTCTACTAGTATATAAAATTCATCAAAGAAAATCTTTGGTGTGACCTCCCAAGAAGTCTATTAAGCTAGAATTCTTAAAGCCCAGACAAATTTTAAGTTCTGTTCACTTTAGTCCCTTTAGCATAAACAAGATGGGGTGAGGAGGGACTGTTATTCCCACCCATGCTCACTATGTTTGTATTGTTATGTTTTGTGGAGTTAGAACCAACTCATAGCCACAGTGGACTATCTAGCAGGTTTTTAAAGACTAAAAATTACATAGAAGGATACTGATCATCTTTCTCCCACAAAGTATCTGGTGGATTTGAACTGCTTGCTTTCAGCATAGCAGTGCAACTCCTTACCCACTAGGCCACAGAGCTCCTTTATTCACTATGTTGTTGATGTGTACCATAGAGTCAGAACCGATTCATAGCTGACCCTTTGGTAAGTTTTCAGGGGCAGTAAATGGCACAGAAAGAGATTGCTCATCCTTCTCCCACGGAGCAGCTGGTGGCCTCAAACTGCTTGCCTTCAGGATTGCAGCACAGTTTCTTGCTACTATCAACAGAGATCCCTTTATAAAATCACATATTCATTCATAAGCATAACTGTTTTTCTAATTTGTCCTGCTAAGATTAATAGCAGACCATTTATAAGAAGTCTCAGAACAATATCATTGATTTCACATGCAAGCAAGATTCTGCTGAAGATTATCCAAAAGCGACTGGAACAACACATCAGCAGAGAACTGCCAGAAGTCCAGGCTGGGTTTAGAAGGGGTCGTGGTACTAGGGATATTGTAGCTAATGTTAGATGGATCTTAACTGAAAGCAGGGAATACCAGAAGAATGTCTATCTGTGTTTCATTGATTATGCAAAGGCGTTCGACTGTGTGGATCATAACAAACTGTGGCTGACTCTGAGGAGAATGGGAATCCTGGAATGTTTAATTGTGCTAATGCGAAACCTATACTTGGACCAAGAGGACGTAGTCAGAACAGAGCAGGGTAACACTGCATGGTTCAAAATTGGGAAGGGCATATGCCGGGGATATGTCCTATCTCCATACCTTTTAAACTTGTATGCAGAACAGATTATCCAGGATGCTGGGCTCTATGGAGGAGAAATGTGGGGTCAAGATTGGTGGAAGATCTATCAACAGTCTGCGATATGCAAATGATACAACCCCGCTTGCTGAAACTGAGAAGGACCTGAAGCGTTTGCTGCAGAGGGTCAAGGACTGCAGTCTCCATTATGGATTGAGGCTCAATGTCAAGTAGACAAAGATTCTCACCACTGGACCAATTGGCAGCATCAAGATGGATGGTGAAGAGATTGAGATTGTTCACAGCTTTAGTTTGCTTGGCTCCACAGTCAACACTCTTGGCACCAGTAGCCAGGAAATTAGAAGACATATTGCAATGGGAAAGTCTGCTGTTAGGGACCTCTCCAAAGTACTGAAGAGCAATGGTGTCTCTTTGGAGACTAAGGTGCATATGATACAGGCCATGGTCTTTGCTATCACTTGTTATGCATCAGAGAGTTGGACAATGACTAAGGAGGATAGAAGGAGAATTGATGCCTTTGAGCTGTGGTGCTGGAGAAGAGTACTGAGGGTACCATGGACTGCTAGGAAAGCAAACAGATTCATCCTGGAAAGGGTCAAACCGGGCTGCTCCTTGGAGGCAAAGATTCTAAGGCTCCGTCTAACATACTTTGGACATGTTGCAAGGAGGGACAGGTCCTTGGAGAGGGACATCATGCTTGGTAGGGTGGAGGGACAGCACAGAAGGGGAAGGCTCCCTATGAAGTGGATTGATTCAGTAACTGGGGTAATGGGGATGGGTTTGTCAGAGATGGTGTGATTGGCACAGGACAGAGCAGAGTTTAGCAATGTTGTACATAGGGTCACCATGAGTCGCAAGGAACTCGATGGCACATAACAACAACAACAACAACAAGTGAACATTGTCCCAAATGTTTAACCAACTATGATTGCTGTTGTCGTATGCCCTTGAATCGGAACTGACCTGTAGTTGACCCTCTAGCCGATTTCAGAGGCAGTGTAATTGCATGGGAGGAGACTTTCCATCCTTCTCCCACCAAACAAATTTGAACCACAGGCTTTCAAGATTGCAGTGCAGCTTCTTACCTGTAGACCAATAGAGCTTGCTTAATCAACTGCGTAAGTCCATAATTTCTAACATTAACAATCAATTTGTGGCTCAGTTCCTAATTCCTTTTTATCCCTTGGGTTCAGAGATTCACTAGAAGGTTTCCCAGAAACTCAGACCCATCAGGGGAATGATTCACATGACCATAGGTATACAGCATGGTTTGGGAAAAACTGGTGAGTAATGGGCCAGGATTCTGTAGAGTGTTAGTTGTGGCATAGCAGGATGGCAACTGAGGGTGAAGCAGGCTGCATGCTGTATTCCAGGTAAGCATTTCATAAGAGAAAAGTGCCTAGTACTTAGTACTGAGGTCTCAGGAGCTTATATAAGCCTGTAGTAGGATTGGGCTTATAGCCCATCATAATCCTCTCTCCTTAATAGAGTATTTACTTCAGCACAAAATAAATAATTAATGATTGACTAGAAAAGACATCTAAATTATAAACCTGAGACACCTAGAATAATACAATATTTTATTGATCTATGTTAATAAAAGCTTTGCCAATTAGAGAAGGGTTCCCTCCTGCAAGAGGAAGCCTCTTCTGGAAAATGGATAATTAAATAACTTTTTCTTCAAGAATATAGGTTTCCATGGTGAAGTATTTAATGGCTAATCAGGTAAAATCTAAAAGTTAATTTCACAGAAAATGTGCCTTTCCATACACCTGCCAGCCCCAGACCTCCAGAAATTCAAATTAAAGAAGTCCAAAATCTTTCTCATTTAATCACAAGTTAATGGTTTTGTTATGGCCCAATGCTTAGAGCTGTAAGAAAAGTCAATTAAACTTTTTTTTTGGTGGGGGGTGGGGGGTGGAGGTTGCAGGTATTATAAAAAACAAAACCCCCTGATGGGTGACTTTAGGTTAATTTCCCTCTCCCCATGGTTAAGAAAAGCTCTCTTGAAATAAAAATGTCTGGTTTAAATATAAATTTCAAAGTATACATATAAATAATAAATGTGGAATAAAAGGGCAGGGGAGGGAAGGGAGGAAGGGAGAGAGAAATAAAGAAACTGCCCATTTCGGGTAATAATCAACTACAAATAACTGAATTTAAGGAACACAAAATGTTTTGTTTTCAAGTCAAATTGAAACTTCTTTTTCTTTATGAGTCAGAAATTATAATCTGAAGTCATATAAAATGACATGATGGAAAAGAATCTATCATCCTCATAATAAGTACACTGAGTTGGCCAGCACAGTGCCCATTTATAACAAGTGTGCAGAAATCCCATAACTAAATCTATCCTGACTCTAATTGTAGCAAATAGAAAATTCAATAACTAATCCCTAGCTCTTAGCCACAGTAGACAATTTAAAAAGCTATCTTCCA
The DNA here is from genome assembly GCF_000299155.1 of Elephantulus edwardii. Classification (NCBI taxonomy): domain Eukaryota; kingdom Metazoa; phylum Chordata; class Mammalia; order Macroscelidea; family Macroscelididae; genus Elephantulus; species Elephantulus edwardii. The sequence goes on along the minus strand of NW_006399757.1, from coordinate 3,002,442 downwards.
ACTCATTATGTGCAATGTGACCTGTGTTGGCCCCAGGCTTTAGGGACAATTTCTTCGTGGAAAGGAGGCAAAGCATTCGGTGTCAAGACTTTAGAAAACTCTACTTTTGTAAAGCAAAAACATGCACACAAACTCCTCCTCTCATTCCACTCGAAAGGATATGTGGAGGTTGAAAACGGGAGACGCTTTTGTTTCTTCCATCCTGAAGGATCATGAACTGGCCCAGCAATCCAAACTAGTCAGAGTGAGATCATTAATCATATAGCAGCTTGCTTCCAAGATAGGAAAACAGTTTAACAAAGTTTTCAGGTAGCAATGAAGCAAAGAAGTGAAGTTAGAGCACTCCTTAAAGTGAGGCTGGTAAGACTCTATCTCATGTACTTTGGGCATGTTCTCAGAAGTGGCAAGTTCTTAGCAAAGGACATCATGCCTGGACAAGTAGAGGGTCAGCAAAATAGAGGAAGATCCTTGATGATACTGTAACTACAACAATGTGTGTAAGCACAGCTGGAAAAATGAGAATGGCATAGAATCGGGCAAGATTTGCTTCTCTTGTACATAGGTTGCTATGAGTAGAAGCCAACTTGACAGCATCTCAGAGCAACACCACTGACATATTTGAAAAATTATGCTCACCACCAGCTATTATATCTTCCAGAAGCCAAATATTGAGGTTATTTTGGATAAAGATTTTTGTCCTAGATTTAAAAAAAAATCATCTAAAGACATAATTTCTTCCAAAAGAAACAGAACATAGTAAAACCAGAAATACTGTTTTATCTCCCTGTGTTCCTGTAGTCCTTATCAGAATGTCCACAAATGTTTCTTAACCAAGAACTTCACCCATTCACCTAGAAAGTCAAGGCTGATAAACTTCCTAAAAGCACATGGGACAGGTACATACAAAGAGGTAAAAAGGTAAAGACGAACAGGGGAAAATCACAGGGTTATACAGTTTGGTGGGTGGAGGAAAGGGGTTAAAGAAATGGAAAAGATCCATCTGAAAAGATAGGGTAATGGTGGGCATAGTCCAATGGCAATTAAGTTTATAAAATACAATGTATGGGAATGATTGTATGAAACATAATGCCAATGAAGGAAAATGTGAAACACAAAAACAAAACAATTTAAAAAAACACACATAAGAACTTAGAGTGAAACACAAGTTTTGAAGGTTATAAAAAATTGATTGGGATTTTATATAATACTAGAAAGATTAAATGGTTGTTTAACTGGGGGGAAAAGTGTTCATTACTTGGAGGAATAAGACACTGTTCCCTAATTTGTGCAACTTTAAAACAAAGTAATCTCTTTTTCTATCTCTCTCTCATTTTCTATTTCCAACATGGGTCCCATCCTCCTTCCCCCTATCATTTTAATGTGGGTGTTCTAAACATATCTGTTTTATAGTTAAATGTTGATGTAAACAGGAAAACAAACTACTATATGCTTAATTAACATGGGATCTTTTCTTTGGAAGCAGGAGTGGCATCCACTTTCTTAAACAACATGCCTCTGGAAACTATGAATTTTGAGAAATGATGATAGTTATAGAAAGGCTTCAGGTCTTTTGTTCATAGTGTTGCTATGCGTCCTGCTGGACGCAATGGCAATCAACAACAATAACAACAACATATCTGAATAAAGAGAAAGATATTAATTTAGGGAAGGAAAATGTTCAATGATTCCCAGGGCAATGGAAGCTGGTGCCCAGAGTTTCATTTTCAACAAGATGTCTTGGGTTTGAGTAATTCACAGTAATTCACCTCCATATCTGTACGATCACCAACATGCTTTTGCCTCCTTTGTAAATATTTTATTTTTGGGCAGTAGTTCATTTTTCCCATGCAGCACTGCTTAATTACATATGCTCTTGGGATACTACCCATTGTCTCTGTAAGTTCATTGTAAATTGTGTTGGCGTTTTAATAACATGTTGTACTGCTCAAGGGAAAGCCACTTAGCCCAGAAATGCTAGTGTTAATCTATCAAAATTGGATTTCAAGTATGTGCTTCTGGCTCTTTCAACAGAGCCGATGTCACATTCTGCTCAGAAGAGCCACTGAACCACCAACTGCAGAGCGCCTTAGTACATTCTCAAGGTTATTGAATTTTCAAGATATTTGCATTCATCCTCACCACTCTTCATCGAAGTAAATTTCTAAGGTAAATGGATGAATAATTTTTAACCTTTCTTTATAACATAATTATTATGAGTATACACAAACCTTAAGAATGAATAATGAGAATATCTGGAATATGAAATTTTATCTCATTTCTGAGAAACAAATAACACTGGAGCCACAATGCTATAGCAACTTTTCTTTTTCTTCCTAAACTTAATGTCAAACATAAAATTATTCACAAAATGAATACAGGCTATCATTTATCAGTACTACCAGACATTTGAAATATTTATCTCATTTGCACAATAGATCCATTGGGAGGGGACATTATACATTCCAATGTCACATTTAACATCATTTTCCCGCTGATGCTAAAAAAATGAAAACGAGATTTACTTTTCCACTGGTGCAAACACATTATCATTTTCCTTTATCAAAGGCCAAACTTGAGAATTCAAAATGTAAGAGAAGAGTTTTCTTTTAATTTATTTAAACCATATTTTAGTATGTGGGAGTGAGCTGCCTGGGTAATATTAAAACATCTACCACTTTGTGATAGGATTTGTTAAAAGTGAGTATAAAACAAACAGATGTCCACATCTTGAGTGTGCTATGGGAAATAGATACCAAAGGAAAAGAAGTAACTTTGAAGTGGAAGTGGAAGCCAGAAAAGAAAAATGAGAAAAATTCATCATAAGCCGGATGAAAGAAGCATTCCATTTTGGGACAGTGAAGACTTTGTTGTCTGGAAGTTCAGCCCAGTTTGGTTGGTTTCTGGAGACAGTCTTTTGATGAGAAGGAGGCCATGGACGAGAACACCTTGTTACTCAGCAGAGGTGGAGGAGCCTGCTTCTGCCGCTGCCTGTGCTACCATTTGCATACTAGCTCAGCTAGTGGTGAAGCTTCTGTTCTAAGGTCTAGGTCTGTGAGGAGAGCATAAACATGAAAGCATCTGAAAGGGACAGAGGAAAGAAGACTGAGATAATTCTTCTGATATAAAATATTCTGTCTTTATTCCTTAGCCTCTTCAGATATATCACAAACATTTCCCAGAATGACCCACTCCCTTCTCTATGCTCTCATAGGATTTTGCGTGTACAAGTAGGAGCTCTAGTGGTAAGAAACTGCACTGCAGCCCCAAAGGCACAAGGTTCAAGTCCACTAGCTGATCTGCAGGAGAAGGAAGTACAATCTCCCCCTATGCTATTTAACTACCTCTGAAAACCAGCTGGAGGGTCAGTTATGGATTAGATTGAACTCAGTGGTGCTCAGCAAAAACAGTAAAGTATAGCAACAATTTACTTGGTAATGACTTATGCTGCCAACACAAAAGTACCGAGTTCAAATCCACGAGCTCCTCCACAGTAAAAAGATGGATAATCTCCTCCTGTGCAATTTACTGCCTACAAAAACCCTCTGGTGGGTCAGCTATGGGTTAGTTCCTACTTGATGGTACAAAACAATAGCAACAGTATAGCATGTATCTTACTTTGCATTACTGATCACTCACTTGCAGTCATTTCCTAGAACCATCTCTGTGTAGTTCATCGCTTTCTTCTCAACATCTACAAAAGATCTGGCACTTAAGGAGTACTCAATTCATACAGATGAATGAATGAACGAATGATCACATTCACAAACGAATTTGACCGCACCTAACGAGTACCCCAATTTCCACCACCAACAACCCCATATACTTTCTGTACTGTTGTTGTTGTTGTTGTTATGTGCCATCGAGTCACCTGCAACTCAAAGGCAACCTAAGTACAACAGCCCTAAACTCTGCTCTGTCCTGTGCCAATCGCACTGTCCTCTCCAAGGACCAGTCTCTCCTCACAACATGTCCAAAGTATGTT
>NW_006399757.1:2964867-2996552 GCF_000299155.1 Elephantulus edwardii | reverse complement strand
TATATAACCTGCGTTTATGTCTCTTAAAAATGTATTTGCTATGAATAAGACATTGTGCAAAATTCGATCATTCTCTCTCCAGCTCCATTTCTGTCACTGAGTCCATGTTTTCCATCTACTGAATCTTCTTCTCTGTTCTCAACTTTTGCATTCCAGTCACCCATTATTATCAATGCATCCTGATTGCATGTTTGATCGATCTCCAATTGTCAAAGTTGGTAAAAATCTTCTATATCTTCTTCCTTGGCTCTGGTTGTTGGTGCATATATCTGAATGATATCTGAATGATATCTGAACATTCAGATTAAGACAGACTAGGAAGAAGGATTGGCCATCCACTTCCGAAATAGCAGGCCTCTGAAAACCCTATGTACAACAGAACACATGTAGATAACAGAAAGGGCAAATGAGATTGAGCTTTCAAGTATGGAAACACAAAGGAAAAGGAACAGTTGTAAGCACACACTAGTCATTGGGACATGGAATGTGAGAACCATGAATGTGGGAAAATTGGATATTGTTGAGGAAGAAATGGAACACATAAATATTGACATACTAGGCATTGGTGAGATGAGATGGACTGGCATGGGACATTTTGAGTCGGATGACCATATGATATATTACTCTGGAGATGAGAAGGTGAGGAAAAATGGGGTTGCTTTCATAGTTAAAAAAGTCATTGCTAGATCCATCTTGAAGTACATTATTGTGAGTGACAGGATAATATCCATACACATACAAGGAAGTCCAATGAATACCACTATCATTCAGATATATGCACCAACATCTTTCTGTACTAGAAGGGTCTTACTATAAACTAAACTCACTGCCCTCAAGTTAATTCCAATTCATAGCAACACTCCGTTGGGTTTCTGAGGATGTAAATATTCTCCTACAGAGCAGCAGTGGATTCAAATTACTGACCTTTCAGTTAACTTTGCTACAGATAACATACATCAGAACATTTTTTTTCCTACAAACTCGTAAGTAGGAAAGGGTCAACACTGTGATGATAAACAGATCCAATTTTGAATGTCAGATTCACCATATTTATAAGGCAAATTCCATTACATCTCTGTGTTTCTATGTTCTCATTCGTAAAATAATAATGGGGTCATGCATGCAATAAAGTACTAGGCACAATATCAGGTATGAACAAGTCCCCACTTAGCTGTGAGCAAACCTTAGAGTAAGGGCTGCAAAATTGATATTAATTCCTCTATGCTCAGCTTGAATACTTGTTTAATCTTGAAAGTAAAAAATTCCAGGAAAGAAAGGTAGATGTGATAACAAAAAGTCTTGTATGTCTGGTTCACTATCAATAAGCTATACAAAATGTAGTTATTGCCAAATCAAGGAAATCTAGTTGATTCCACTACATAATTAATTGACTTCTGCTAACTCTAGATGCTTATTTAGTTGAAAGGGGGCTTGATGGTCCAGTGGCTAAGCACTCAGTCACTACTTGGAAGTCAACCGTTCAAACCCACCGGCAGCTCTAGGAAAGAAAATGTACTAATTCATTTTCCTAAAGATTTCTACTTAGAAAATCTATGGGTCCACTCTGTCTATCCTATATGAATATTGTGAATCAGAATATACTCGCAGGCAACAGGAATCTTTCTCTCCCTTTTTAGATAGTCAGTGTACACTGCCTTTCCTCTCTCAGCTAAAAAAATCCTTCCTAAGGTTCTAAGTCAGAATACTATACATCTGGTTCCCTAGTGGGAAGAAGCTGTGCTGCAATCCCAAAGGTACTTGGTTCAAATCCACCAGTTGCTCCACAGGAGTAGGATAGGCAGTCTCCTCCTGTGTGATTTACTGCCTCCGAAAACCCACTGGAGGGTCAGCTATGGGTCAGTTCTGACTCAATAGCACACAACAGCCACAGTAACATCAAATCACAAGGTAAACATATTGACCACTTCTTTTCCAGGAGCATCCTTAAAGCTTCATATCCGGCAGCTTTACTTACAAGACATCCATACTTGTGCCTTAGCAGGGAAAAAATTTGGTTCCCACTCTTCAGAAATGAAAGAGCTCTGGTTCAAAAGTCGTTGTCCTGCTTACCTACAGGTGATGCTTTCTGATTATTTGAATCCACCATAGGCTTCACAGACTCAAGATGGGCAATTTTTCCGGCACAATTTACAGCCTTCAAAGACCCACTATGAGTTCGTTCTGCCTCTACAGCAACGAGTTTGAATTGGGTTAAACTGAGGTAGCTGGAGTATAGTATATGTAGCATGGCCTAAAATGGTAAATATCTCTACAAGAAAATATCTAGCTAGCAATTGGATAATCCTAGGTCATGGATCAGGTCTAGCCTAGCTATGCCACTTTGGCTCTATTTTCAACCTCTCTAACTTCAGTTTCTTTGTTATAAAATATGATCAATGTTCTTCTTTACTCATTTGAAGTATTTTTGGATGTACAGCAAATCTGGCCTTTGGTGATTGGTGTTCAGTGCATCAAATCTTATTTAGAGTTGGTTTTTATCAGTGGGGATAAAGTCAAGATCATTTATTTATTCTGCACACTTGTCTTGATTCTCTTCAGCTTCAATTTAAACTTGCACTTGAGTAAGTTATGATCACCTCTAACCTTATGTGGTCAGCAAACTAATCCCTGTGTAGGCAACATTATGATAGGTGAAGAAAAAAAATTAAAGTCATCAACAACTTTATTTTGCTTGAATCCATAATCAATGCTCATGGTAGCAGTAGTCAAGAAATCTTAAAGACTAAGGTGCATCTGATCCAAGACATGGTATTTTGCATTGCTTCTATGTATGTGAAGGTTGGACAATGAATGACTAAGACAGACCAAAGAAAAAACAATGTCTTTGAATTGTTGGTGCTGGACAAGAGTATTGAAGGAATACCCAGTGGATTGCCAAAAGAACAAACAAGTCTGTGTGGAGCAAACCAGTATGCTCCTTAGAAGCAAGGATGGTGAAGCTTCATCTCACATAATTTGAGCATACTGTCATGAGGGGTCACTCCTTGATTAAAAGCATCATACCGGTTGGTAAAAGTAGAAGGTCAACAAAAGAGAGGATAACGTCCAATGAGATGGAGTAATACAGTGACTGTAACAATGGGCTCTAGCTTGACAGAAATTGTGAGAATGGCACAGGAGTTGCATTCACCTAAATAGCACATAAAATCAATAACAAAACACGTAGCAAATATTAAAGATAAAAATCCTACTAACTCTAGATGCTTACTGAGCTGAAAGTCTCCATTCAGAAGGGACTTCCTTTAAAACCCGGGCAGGTAGTAATGAGTAAGTGAAAAAAAACAACAAAAAAACAAACAACAGTTTGCTTTGGGAGGAACTTTTTTTCGGCTAGTTCAAAGATCAATCAGTCTCCTGTGTAATCTAGTATGATTATATTGACTTAACAAATGAGGAAGTGAGAACACAGAAGTGCTCTAACTTGCACAGATTTCACCCATCAAGCTCCTGTGGTGCCTTCGACATTGAAATAAAGCCTGATCCTTCTCTGTTCACTGCACCAAATATGCAATTACAAGGCATTTTGTGTATTGTGTGCAGAGAACTAAATCCAAGAGCAATGGTTTGATATGAATAGGGGAGGGAATTTTTCCCCTCCAAATTGTGTCTCTTGAATATTCTAGTATATTAGATGTATTTTCTTTAATTACAAAATTTGCATTTATCTAGATAATGTGGAGTATTCCGATTTTTTTGTAACTCTGTTCTTGGGAGAAGACATCATACTTGGAGAGGTGGAGGATCAGCAAAAGAGAGGAAGACCCTCAACATTATGGATTAACACAGTAACTGTAACAATGGGTTTAAGTATACCAGAAATTAAGAGGATGGCACGGGATAGAGCTAAGTTCAGATACTTTGTTCAAAGGATCACTATGAGTCATTGGTGTCTAACAACAGGGACAATTCCTGGGAAAAATTCTCTAGAGGGTTATGCTGAAAGGCAAGCAAAGCTGGTAGGCTTTGTTTGCACATTGCTTTTCCTACTGCTCATGGCCTCTGAACCATAACTGAGGCTGTGGCTGAAGTAGGTCTTGAGAGGTCCTTTACTGTCCATCACAAACAATAAAAGCAGCGGTAACAGAGAGGACATGGGAGAATATCCCAGCGACTCCCCTTGGTCATTAACCAGTGTCTCACAGTCTAGGCAGCACTTAGGAGAGCCACCCGACAGCAGCCTGGGACTGCGTCAAGTTTAAATAGCGATTTGATTTCTCTATGTGATTACCAGCAGGCACAAGCAATTAATTTATTGAGTGATTAATGATCTGTATTGAGCTCTGTTGAGAAAGATAATCATTCAGTCATGTTTAATGAGACACTCTGCCTTCATTAAAGTCATTAGGATCATTAATAAATAAAAATGTGGTTGGGTTTCACACAATTTATACTTCATAATAAAGAACTAAGCTAAGCAAACATTTCCCTGAAATAATTACTTGAAAATAAGAAAAGTGGAGTTCAATCACTATATTATCATTTTTCCTGGGAGTCAAAAATCACTATTCTCCAACAAGGACACAAAAGAAGATCTTTAGGGCTTTAGAGAGAGTATTAGCAGGTTCCTTTTGTGTTTGCTTTTATTCTAAAACAAAAAGAAAAAAATAAGAAAAAGAAATTACACTTAACATATATTTGTGAACTAGCCAACATTAGTATGGTCACCTTGGTCATGTGTCCTGCAGTCATGTGTCCAAAGCTATTCTGACAGTGCTGAGAGTAGAAGGTGCCCTTATGACTTTGACACTCTGGCCACACAGTCAAGAAATAGTCACTGAATGTTTTCTATGTTTGTGCCAGGCCTTATTCTAGGTTACTAGGAATCTCAGAATTCCTGGATTATCCACAAGGAGTGAACATTCTCACCAAAGGCAATGGCCTCAGCTAAGTGGACGTAGTGTTTATCTTAGTTAGTAAGTAGTTATTGATTTGATCCTAAAAGTTCTGGGGACCTACAGGTAAGAAGCTGCACTGTAATCTCAAAGGTACATTGTTCAAATCCACCAGCTGCTCCGTGAGAAATGATGAGCAGTCACCTCCCATGCCATTCACTGCCTCTGAAAACTCTCTGGAGAGTCAGTACTGAGTGGATTCTCACTTGAAGGCACATGACAATTTCATCCTCCCCAAATCCCACTTTCCTTCATTCTCTCCTCCTGTCTTTCCCTCATTGCTGACAAATCAGTCATGAGTCATTACTGATCTTCTCTCATCAGGTTTACAAAGCTGTAATTTGCACAGGAGGAGATTAATCAGCTCTCTATTACAAAGCTGTTTTGAACCACCTGAGAAAGTTGACCTTTGGATTAGCAGACTAAGCCACAAAAGCTCTCTGCTCAGAAGGTACATTTTATGTTGTAAATACATAGGTAACACAGCATTTTCCATTTCAATATTCTTTATATGTACAATTTACATGTACAATTCGGTGATATTAATGGTTTTTGCCACATTGCATTACCATTATTTGTGTTTGAAATTTTCTGTCACTCAGTTATTCAAAAATGACTGGAACAGCAAGTCAATAGAGAACTGCCAGAAGTGAAGGCTGGGTTTGAACGAGTCTGTATTACTACGGACATTATAACTAATGTTAGACGAATCTCAGCTGAAAGCACAGAGTACCAGAGGAATGTCTGTGTTGCATTGACTATGCAAATGTTGTGGATCACAACAAACTGTGGTTAACTGAGAAGAATGGGAATCCCAGAACACTTGATGTTTATGGAAACTTATACTTGGACCAGGAGGCAGTCATCAAAACATAACCTTTTCAATCTATATGATCATCCAGGAGGAGAAATGTGGCATCAGGACTGGAGGACGACTCATCAACAAACTGTGTTTATGCTGATGATACAACCCTGCTTGCTGAAACTGAGGAGAACCTAAAGCGCTTGCTGCAGAAGGTCAAGGACTGCAGCCTCCAATGTGGACTGAGGTTCAATTTCAAGAAGATAAAGATTCTTACCACTGGGCCAATTGGCTGCATCATGACAGACGATGAAGAAATTGAGATTAACAGCTTTAGTTTACTTGGCTCCACAATCAACACTCTTGGTACCAGTAGCCAGGAAATTACAAGATTCATTTCATTGGGAAAGTCTGCTGTCAGAGACCTCTCCAAAGTACTGAAGAGCAACAATGTCAGTCTGGAGATTAAGGTGTGCGTAGGAATTATAAAAGGAGAATTGTTGCCTTTGAGTTGTGGTGCTGGAGAAGAGTACTGAATGTACCATATACTGCTAGAAGAACAAACAGGTTTTCCCTAGAGAAGGTGAGACCAGGCTGCTCCTTGTAGGCAAGCATTCTGAAGCTTCATCTGACATAATTTAGACATGTTGCAAGGAGAGACCAGTCCTTGGAGAAGGGCATCGTGATTGGGAGGGTGGAGAGGCAGTGCAAAAGAGGAAGACCCTTGATGAGATGGATTGATTCTGTGATTGGGGTAATGTAATGGGAGTAGGTGTGTCAGAGACAATAAAATTGACACAGAATAGGGCAGGGTATAGTGCTGTTATACATAGAGTTAGTATGAATTGCAAGCAACTCGATAGCACATAACAACAAAAACTTAATAGAAGCTCAGTGTCCCTTGAAAATTAGTCCACTTTTATCTCTCATTTCACCCTGGTAATCACAAATAAATTTATATCTGTATGCTGGCCTAGTCTAGATAATTTCTATAAGTAGAATCAGTCAATATTTGAATATAATATTAACAACAAATGCTGTATTGTTACATATCATCAAGGCAAAACTAACTCGTAGTCACCTCAGTAGATTTTTACAGGTTGTAACTACATGGAAGGAGATATCCCATCTTTTTCCCTGGAAGCAGTTGGATGGTTCAAACTATCTGCCTTTGGGTTGGCAATGCAACTCTTTATCTACTAGGTAGCCAGAGTTCTCCATTAATAACAAAGATGTAATATTTTCCTTGAAGTAAAAGATATGCCTATATAGGGCATCTAAAAGATCCCTGAGCTGCAAAAAAAGGTTTGCACTTAATTTTGAATCAAGACCAAGCCATAGTTGACCCTCCAGCAGATTTTCAGAAACCTTCAATCACATGGAAAGAGATTGCACATTTTTCTTCCTAAGAGTAGCTGGTGGATTTGAACCATGTACTTATGGGTTAGCAGTGCAATTCCTTAACACTAAACCTTCAGAAATCCCTAAAACTTCAAGGTTTGGGGTTGGAACCCACCCAGTGACACTGCAGAAGAAAATCCTGGTGGTGTGTTTCTGTAAAGATTAGAGACAAGAATGTCCTATGAAGCAGTTCTATTCTGTTCTTCATAAGGTCGCCGTAAGTGAGAATCACTCACAGCATACGGGTTGGTCAGAAGATACAGAAGCAGTGATGGTTGGTTAGTAAAATCCTCACCTTTCTGGCCTCATTGGAGGTTTGTGTATTACTATGATGCTAAACAGTCTTCAGAAGAGCTCACAGACTAAGCACAAAGGTCTGACAATCTAATTCCAAAAACTGCTTGATCATAGCTATCAAGTCAGAACGAACTCATAACTCACCTTCCACTGGTTTTCCAAGGCTGTAAAGATCACTCTTCTTCCTCCAGAAGAGCCAGCCACTGGTGGATTTGAACCGTCAGCACAGTGTGACCTTTGAATCTACAGTGCAACTCTCTATGGACTAATACACTAATGAAAACCCTGCGAATCAAAATGACCAATCTGGGCAATGTTGGGGTTTTACCACATGGCTATTTAAAGACCTTTTAGATGGGGAGGCTAGAAAGGAGAAAATGGGAGGGCGACTAGAGTTCTTAAAATCTAAGAACTTTGTTAACTTTAGAAGTGACTGAGAGTGATACTGAAAACTAAGAATGTTTTCTCCTGCTTACTGTCTATTTTTATATTGTGGCCATGGTCTTCTCAATCATCTGCTATGCATCAGAGAGCTGGACAATGAAGGATGACAGAAGAATTGATGCCGTTGAGTTGTTGTGTTGAAGAAAAATATGGAATACACCATGCCCTGGCAAAAAAATAACCTATGTGTCTTGGAGAAAGTACAGCTGGGGTGCTTCCTGGAGGCAAAGGTAATGAAGTTTTATCTCTCATTCTTTGGACATAATAGCTAGGCAATGCTATTCCTTAGAAAGAGACATCATATTTGGAAACAGGGAGGGTCAGTGAAGGAGAGAAAGACCTCCAATGAGATAAATTGGCACAGTGACTTCAGCAATGGGCCCTAGTGTGTCAGAGATTGTGACAATTGCATGGGATAGGGTAGGGTTCAGGTCTATTGCTCATAATGTTGATATGAATCATAATTAACTCAATAGCACTTAACTACAACAATTGATTAGGATGTTCTTCTGTTAAAAGTAAGAGAAATCTTGACCCACTTGTGTTTTAAAGAAGAAATTATTTTCTCTTTTAACAAGAAATCCATGTGTACCAATGAAGGAGTTTTTATTTTGCTTTTCAAGGAGAGGAGTGAACTGGGGGTGGGGGGGGGGGGGGCGGGGAGAAAAGTGCAACAATGAATGAATGGAATTCCAAAATCTCTGTAGATGTTCATTGAAATTAATAATAATAATAACCACAAAAAACAACAAAAAAAAAAAAAGAAATCCAGAAGATGGTATGTGATAATAAAATGCTATCTCTTGTGATTCACCCACCCCTTGCTTGTATATCCATTGTAAAATTGCAAGTTTTATTGTGATAGAGGCTGAAGGAATTGCATGTTATTCTTTGTTATAAACCATAGCTATAGGAACCTAGTCATGTAAGCTTTTATGTAGAAAATGCAGTGGGAGGACCATAATGAAGACCATTTTCTATTGGATCCCAAGTTTTCAATGCTATTTGCTCTTATAAAAGGAACAGATGCAATGTGGGGGTGGTGAGTCGGACTTCTACCCACGTCATAAAGGGGTACTGTCCCTATCAATAATGTCCATGTTTTTGTTGTATACCCTTAACTAAAAAATTACCCATAACTGACCCTCCAGTTTATTTTCAGACACATTTAATCACATGGAAGGAGATAGTCCATTCTTCCCCCATGGAGCAGCTGGTGGATTCAAACCATGTGCCTTCATTATTGCAGGATAGCTAATATCTACATAGTCAGAGATAGCACCCCACATGTTCCTGAACTTTTGTACCAATCATTGGGTCAAATTTTAATTGTTGACTCAAAGACTCTACTTGCAGATGTGGGGTTTATTAGAGAAATAGGTTGAGGAGTGAGGGAGGCAAAGAGCATCACCAATACAAGTCGAGATTTAATCTAACAGTCCCAAGCTAGATTAACAGAAAAACACAATTTCTCAATTAGTGAAAGTCCAGGTTTCAATTCGCTGCACCAATGAAAGAAGTCTTATGTTTCCTCAACTGCACAAAAATATTTATCTCAGAGTTACAAGTCAGCTTGTCCTTCATTCACCCAGCAAGCAAATTTTTAAAATGTGGCTCCATTTCCAGGGTTTTCCTGGTTATACCTTGCCACAGTCTCTTCACAGCAGTGTCACAATCTCTTCACTATCTGCCAGTGTCTTCACAGTCCCTCTACTACCATCTTATAGTTTCTCACAATATGGAAATCATTCTCTTATATTGGCCCCACAACTGTTGATGATTTGCAAGACCATGTGTTCACAGTTAAGGTAGCTGGAGACCATGTCCCTCAATGGGGGGCTGATGCAATGGCTAGAAAAGCCAGTTTTCAAGGGTTATGATATTCCAGCTCTCCAACTTTTTTTCCACTCTCATTTTCTTCACCCACATCTGGTATTTCCAAGGAATAGGGATGGAAATTTATCTCTGAGTCTTAATTACCATTCATCTATGCCTTCCCCTTTCACCACCAGCTACATTTTATGAGATAACGTGTCACATTTAAGCATGGCATTTTTCAATGTGGTACTGATATGGCAAAATCTAGGGTCTCAATAGGGTATACTGTCAGTGACTTAATTGGAAACCTTCAGTTTCCAGAAGCTCCTGCCTGGGCTCTGTGCAAGATGAGATCATGGGAGTCAATAGACGTTGCCCAAGGAAAAGAGTAAGGAGGAAATTTCATTTCATTTGACATTGTTTGTTGTTGGAGATTTGTATAAGCTATTATTAAAACTAATGATGGAGTGGAAAAATTTTGTAAGCATAAGATTTATTGTTTTTCTAAAGTTAGAATTTTTAAAATGTTTTTCTGTTTGTGTTCTTTGCCCATTTTTCAAACATATTTCAGTTCCTATGAGGGAAGGGTTAAACTTTGCATAAGAGTTACCATAATTTCTGTTCTCAAATCTGATAAATAGGTGGGTAATTGCTGTATTGAATTTGGATAAATTCGGGTGAGCTTCAGAGTAGATGAATCATCTAAACGTGACATGTTTAATCAAGGATTTCATTGGGATTTGCAACATTAATGTGTGTGTGTGTGTGTGTGTGTGTGTGTGTGTGTGTGAGAGAGAGAGAGAGAGAGAGAGAGAGGGCGAAAGAGAGAGACACCATGATAGGTAAGATGAAACACTAAGAATATTCATTCTTGGAAGTATGCTATTTGATAAGATTATAAATTATCATTTAAAAAATCTCTTCTTCACCCTCCTAAGGACTAAAAGCTTAAATTATTTCTGAAAAAGTTTCTATATGAATTGAATCATCAAAAAAATTAGTATGGCCTGAAATACCTGAAATATTTCAATTATAAATATGACTTAAGGGAGTTCTCCTCACACTCTTCTCCTGAGACAGGCCACTAGGCTTCCTGATTCTCAGGCCAAAACATATTCTGCTTACCCACACTATCCATTATTTCTCAGATAAAAATCTCTTTTCCAGACCTGGGTTTAGCGAATTGGGCTTATTTAAATCTTGAAATTGTTAGTAATTCAATCTTAAAATGTGAGTTTTGTAAGAAAAGTCCAGAGAGCCTCAATTTATCTACAGTTTATCAAGAAAGGAAAGAATTATCATTTTGAGATTTTAAAATATATAGGTCCAAAATGATTAGTGAATGAATCAGGGTGAAGTCTCTCTCAGGGAGGAGTGATAGGGAATGGCAAAGGACACACTGACAAAGGAGATTAATCAGAACTGGCTTTGACAAGCACTGTGGCAACTGGACAATTAAAACAGACTTTCAAGGGGGGAAAACAAAGAGGAATGAAATGGGCAGAGGGTAGAGAAAATAGTACAACAATGAATGAATGGAAACCCAAAATCCCTGTAAATGTTCATTAAAATTAATAAAATTTAATAAAAAAATATTAAAAAATGAAGTTTATAAAAAACTATTTTAAAATTCACTAAAATCTTTTAAGAAATTTAAAGTGTAACCATTAGCTCTATGAATATATTAGATAGCATCTTGGCATCTTTTTTTAAAGAAACCAACAAAACCATGAGCTGGAATATAAATCTGGAAAAGCTAATTAAATACACTGTTAAAAGATGAAGAATTTTAAAAATAAATTTATAATACAGTGGATGAAATAAGAAGGAACAACGTAAATCTGAAAGATGCCTAGAAGGAAAGAATAAAGAGAATGTGGAAGCAAGTATTTCAAGAGACAATGACAGATAATTTTCCAGAATTATAAAAAACACAAAAAATCATAATCAAGAACCGAAATTCCTCAAATAAGAAACAAAACCAAATTAGCACTTAAACATATTGTAATACAATTTCAAATACCAAAGATAGGTCTTAAAATTAACAAGAGAAGAAATACGTACAAAGAAAAGTTAAAACAGAAGCCTAAAGGTTGAGGAACAATATTCTCAGAAAATTAAGAAAGTTTTTAAATTGCTGTAGTTAGATTGTGTGGGAATAGAGGAAAGAAGAGAAAGTAAAGGAAAGAAATGAGAAAAGACAGAAGGTCATGTTCCAGTCTTTAGCATGCCAAAATAATAAGTGAGTGGACAGCCTCTCCTAGGAATGTATTTGCAACAACCACAGAAGACAACAACCTAGTGTATCCACCCAAGGTGAGAGTGTCTGGATTTTAGGTCTGGACCTGGAGGGGTCTGGAGACAATCAGAAGAACTCCTGCTTGGTGGAGACAGAACCCAAGTAACTAGTCTGGCTTGTGTGCTCAATCTATTTCTGGCCTGCAGAGAGCTGCATGAACTTGTGCAGAAGATTGTCTTCCTATCTCTGCTATTATTATCATAATCAAGCTGAGCAGTCAGAACAATCCTTCTTGGTCATCAGAAATTATTTTCCATCTGGGCCCATGAATCATCTTCACTGTTGCAGAAACCGAAGCGGAAGATGCTAATGGTCATTCAGATCAACAAGATGGCCTAGTGGCAAGAAGATGCATTACAACCCCAAAGGCACTAGCTGCTGTGTGGGAGGAAAATGGGCAGTCTCCTCCCATGGCCTTAACTGCCTCTAAAAACCAGCTGGGCAGTCAGTTGTCAGTTGGTCCCAACTCAATGGTACACAACAACAACAATATGCGTATTTAGATTTTTAGCTTTCCTCTCTCCTGAAGCCAGCCCCACTATCACATACTGCAGTTTATGCAAAGACCGCCACAAAATTCCTTATGTTCTTGAATAAATTCAAGTTGACTTTTTGACCTTTTCAACTAAAGATGTGACCCACTTTATAAACTATTATTGGCCTAGAAATATTCGTATAGTAATACCAAGGGTGCTTGCTAGAAATCCTGGTTATCTACACTCCTTATGAAATATTAAAATTCAATGTGAAGAATGTGGTACACATCTGTTTTTATTTGTATTTATTTGCAGTGTATTCTAAATCTTGGGATGACTTCCTTTCTCTCTCCAGCATATTGGCAGGTTAGATACATCATCTTTAAATATGTAAAAATTTATGGATTGCAGGCTCATTTACATATTTGCTTATCTACTTAGCATTTTTGAAAAATAAACCTTTGAGAGAAAGCAAGCACCAAAAATCAAATCCCCCGTAATTTATTCAGAACAGAAACAACTGAATTGTTCATCTGAAAGAAATGGCTATTTATCTCAGATGCTGACATTTGGGTAATGCAATTAAGAGGAAAATAGTTTACTTCTAGTACAGATTGTGGTGTATTCTTTCCCGTCAATCTAATGGGATAAACAGCACATTGTGGTGAAGAAAAGAAAGTTGGTGCTCTTCTATAAAGAAAGAACACCATTTTTTAAGGGTAAGATGAAGAAACTTTCTAAAGTTTTCTTCAGGGGAAAAGGGAGGTTTTATGCAGGCCACCAAACCATCAGGTTTAGAAATCCGTGCTGTGTAAACTTAATAGAGTTGCATTTGCCATTCCACTCTGAAAGCAGATCTTTGCAGCTCTCTGATGCTCAGCACAAAACTGCTATTTGCACCTGCACTGACTTTGAGTTCTTTTGTCTTACATGTGGGTGGCGGTGTTTTTCCCCCATTACCTCGAAATTGAAAAGATTTCTACTACAAGAGGGGGGGAAAAGAATCACTTTTACTTCTTTATCTGCCCTAGCTCAGTGTCATTCTGCAAGCAATTGTTCTTCAAACAAATGAAGTTATTAACCCTCTGCACATTATCAAACTACAAGCAAGGATGAATTTCCTCTGGGGAATTTCCAATGCCTTTATAACATGTAACTACAAATAAGCACATATTTTGTTTGTTTGTTTAGTTCATCACTGCCCATTCACAATGCACTAGAGAGGGCTAGTGTCAAGAAGCGTCTTGTTAGTTATTTGATTGTAAATTTAATAAAACCAATACTGCAACTTCTGATACATCTATCTCACTGTTACTACAGAACTGCATTGTTACTGCTTATGGAACTAGTATTGCTCAAACTATCCTGTGTAGAAAAAATGGTTAAGTGTTAGACACGTGCAAGGTTCAGGTCAAGTCAAGTCATTGCTATGGAATCACTATTGGCTCAGAGCTAACCCTCCAGTGAGTTTTCAAAGACTGTAGATGACATGGAGGGAGATCTACTGGTGGATTAGAACTTCCAGAGACATCACCTGTGGTTAGCAGCATAACTCCCAATGGACATGGCCACGAGAGCTCCTTAATCAAAAGGTGGTGGTGGTGGTGGTGGTGGTGGTTGTTGCTGTGCACTGTCAAGTTGAAACAGACCCATAACTGACCTTCCAGTGGGTTTTCAGAAGCAGTTATTCGCATGGGAGGAGATTGCCCATCCTTCTACCACAGCAAGGCCTGATAATTCACTTCCAAAAGATTTAAAATCCCCATAGAGCACATGTGTGGCTAACAGAGTTGGAATCAACCTAGCAATGCGAAGTTGCCCTGTCAACCCTAAAGCAGGTAGTTTGACTCTACCAGCTGCTCTGAGGGAGAAAATAAGGGCAATCTCCTCCAGTGTGATTCACAGTCTCTGAAAACTGTTGGAAGGTCATCAATACATAAAAACAACAACAAAAGCAACTAACAATGATGTGTTTATCAAGTACTTGTTATTCATTGACTGAGGCAAATTCTGCTATCTTTTGGAGACAAAATTTTTATCATATTCCTCCTCTCCAGAGCATGTTTCCTCAAATCATTTGTAACATAGGTGTGGTGTGTGTATATGTCTGTTTGTGTGTTATGACTGATAGTCTATGTTAACTTATATTGAATAGATGCAGATATTTCATATTCAAAGAAAACTGAACCACAAAGAAATGCTGTCCTGTCCAGCATAAGCTGAGTTAAATAACTCAGTCACAAACCCTGCATAAGACCACTATTGTGAAAGTGGGAGCATGACTGAGCAAGATATGGATAAATGTTTGAAGCAGACGGGAAAGGAGGGGGTATAAAAACGGAAAGGGGAAATCACAGAAATAGCAGAGATCAGTGGGCAGAGGGTAGTGAAAGAATAGGAAAGATTCACTGGGGATTTAAAAAGATGAGGTGAGAACAGGCATAAACCAATAATGATTGATTATGCTGTTGTTGTTGTTGTTGTTGTTATGTGCTGTCGAGTCTCTTGCAACTCATAGCAACCCTATGTACCACAGCCCTAAACTCTGCTCTGTCCTGTGCCAATAGCACTGTCTCTGACACTCCCATCCTGATTATCCCAGTCACTGAATCAATCCACCATAGAGGACCTTCCCCTCCTGCGCTGTCCCTCCACCCTCCCAAGCACGATGTCCTTCTCCAAGGACAGGTCTCTCCTCACAACATGTCCAAAGTATGTTAGACGGAGCCTCGGAATCCTTGCCTCCAAGGAGCCACCCGGTTTAACCCTTTCCCGGACAATTCTGTTTGTTTTCCTAGCAGTCCATGGTACTCTCAATATAGAAAATAAAATTTGTATGAATGTATAAAACACAATGTATATTGTACTTTAATTCAACACAGTGTGTGTGAATAATTATATGCAAACTAATTTACAAACTAAAACAGAAAAAAGTTTTAAATATCAGTCTTCTAAAAGAGGGGAATAAACTCCCCAAATGCTCTTCTACATTCCTCCCTACTCATTCAATACACTTTACATCAATTGTCAAAGCAGCATTATGTGACTGAAGATCTATTGTACAGCACCTAAGAGAGGCAGGGGAAGAAGATACATTCTGACATTAAAAACATATTCATCGCAAACAGTTACAATCGGCATTTGGTTTGAATCCACTGGCTGCTCTGCAGGAGAAAGACTGACAGTCTCCTCCCGTGTCATTAATTACCTCTGAAAACATGACTGGAGAGTCCGCTATGGGTTGGTTCTGCCTTGAGGATCTATAACAACAGTTACCAGGTGTTTCTAGAATAGAACCATTGCAAATGAATGACTTTAACAAACAGAAACTTAACTATGTCAAATTTAGGAAGCTAGAATTCTAAATCTTAGGCACTACTGCCTCTAGGGGAAGACTTTGTTGGTTCTGTTGACCTTGCCTCCTTTAGAGAGGCTTCCCTTAGAGACAGGTATGTGTTTTGGCATTAGTCTTTCTTTGGGTCTATGAAGTCCTCAGTACAGGGTCTCTGAGTCAAAAGGTATACCACATTCCTACTTTTTGTTGGTAGTCCTGGGTCTCCTCTCTCTCTGCATACTTTTATATCTTATAAGATAAAAGGTAATGCAGGCTACACCTAGGTTAATTCCTCTTACAGCTCAGAGCTGTGGCCTTATTAAGGACACTGCATCACATCCTAAACCTCTTAGAATTGATTGGGCTATCACATCATGAAGGATGATTATAACATTTATATCACTGCACAACTGCCAAATTATATCCTTTCATAACTGCCAAATCACTTGAATTATAGCCTAGCATAGGTGGCACTATTTAACCCATGACCTATGTCTTCCATGAGAGAAAGTGTCAGGATCAGTTTAAAAATAATGCCAATCAGACACACACAAAAAATTCCTTCACCCACCATTGGTTGACTTTTGTTTGCTTCGTACTATTATATTTAGTATATTATATTTGTAAACTGATCATCTAGCACATTATTTATAGCTTATAGATTGTTCTTTACACATACTAGAAATCCTATTGTCATTGAGATGAAATATGAAATCCTACTCTTTAATCATGGTTGTTTTGTAGTTAAAGTCATTCACATAACTAATAATGGGACTTTGTTGGCACAGTGGCTAAATCTCTCAGCTACTAATTGAAAGACTGATTATATGAAGCTACCATTTACACCACAAAGAAAGATGTGGCTGCCTGCTTTGTAAAAGTTACAATCATGGCAACTGTATGAGGCGGGTTTACTCTATCGTACTGGGTTATTATAAGCCAGACCAGACTCAATAGCAATGTTGTTTTTTCATAGAATTATAACTTCACTGTGTTTATTCATGCATTATGCCAAATTTATCTATTATAAAGATTAATATATTGGTAAACATCAAGACAAATAATTTTTATAACAGTTAAGAATTTTACTGATATGAGAAGGCTTGAAGGTTTTTTTAAGATGAAGCTCAAAGATTACTACATTTGGAAAAAAGTGACTTTTACAAGATCATCAGCTTCTCCCCATCAGCAGTTTATAATACTCTCACTATATATATATATACTATCACTGTGGCTAATCCAAGCCCTGAGTAAAGTGTTGGTAGAGAAACAGCATCAGTAGTACTATAATTCCACAGGACATAAGTAATGGTAGTAATATGTGGACAATATTAAAGAATTTAGAAGTGCTTTAAAATCGATTCAAGAAGAAAAAATGAATTAGAAAAGCATGCACACATAAATATTAGATCTGTGGGACAGTTCTACCCTACCTTATGTATTTTGACCTAAGTGAGAGATGTCTCTTAAATCAGTAATGTATGAACTGAAAAGAAAGAGAAAGCCAAAAGAGTGGATAAGCAAAAGTGCAAGTGCTTGGGAAGCAGAAAATTCATACCAAAGAGAAAGCACAAGATAGGTTGGGGAACAAATGCTACCTCAGTCCAGGTGTTATCTCCTCCTTAATCACCCAGACACATCTTACATGCTTGGTGCAGCAAAGCGAAAGTAGAGTTTAGGCTTGGAAACGGAATTTAGAATTGCGTAGCTGTAAAGTAATGATGGATATATATATATACAAAAATGATATATATTTAAAGAGGTTGTTTTGCAATTGATTTACATATGGAAAATATGAATAAAATTGTTATCTTTTGTAAAAAAAAAATATTCATTTCTTTATCGAGCCTCGCTACACCGGAAGAGCCAGCCTTAGACCTTTAGAGGACATTTGTAGAAGTATTGATGTGGTAAATAATGAACGTGGGATGACTTCCACTTAGTATGCAGGTTAAATTAAAATGATCCACCAAGTAAGCCAACAAATACTTATTAAGCATCTATAAGGAAGCCCGTCACATCCAACCCTCTGACTCTCCTCACAGAGGGCTGCTTTTGGTTAACAAGATAACGTTAATGGCCTGTAGAAGTGGCTCATAAAAATAGCACACACATTGTCAGCATAGTTAGGAAGGCATTTATTTAAAAAAAGAAAAAATACTAAAAATGTCCCTGGAGTTTTATTCTAAAGAACGATAGAGAGGCAAGGAACCAAATAGTTCATTCTCCTCAACCCTTCAGAAGACTCTGGACTCCAGAACTTGCTCTCACCAAGGCCAGTCATGGGCACAATAGTGACATAAACAAAGGCCATTGGTTCTAGCGACCTATGGGCGACCTATGGGATAAGGAGTGATACGGTCAACCCAAAGGCAAGCAGTGCACATCCACCCATCCTTCCTTGGAGGAAAGACAAGCAACTTCTTCCCATAGGATTTGTAGCCTCTGAAAATCCACTAGAGGGTCAGTAATGAGTTGGTTCTAACTATATGGCACATAACCGCAAAACTATTCTATGATTGCCATCCTTTTAGACCTGTCCTTCCTATCAGCTACCTTGAATTCCATCTCATGTCCACAAAAACAAAAACAAAAACACTGCACCTCTCTGAAAATAACTGATATGGATTGCATCTCATTGTCAAGAAAACAATTTTTTTACACTGAACCAAGAAGCAACATCATGGTAGATGGAGAAAATATTGGAACTGTCAACAACTTCATCTTATTTAGATTGACCATCAACAACCGTAGTACCAACAGCTAAGAAATCAGGAAATGTGCTGGGAAAGTCTGCAGTTAGGGACCTCTCCAAATTCTTGAGAAGTAAGGATATCAGTTTGAGGGTCAAAGTGCATCTGATTCAGGCCATAGTCTTTCTTTGTTCTTGCTATGCGTCTGAGAGCTGGACAGTGAATAAGAATGGCAGAAGAACTGATGCCTTTGAACTGTGGTATTGGAGAAGAGTACTGAATATCCCATGAACTGCCAAAAGAACAAACAAATATGTCTTGGAGAATGTGCAGATAGAGTACTTCTTGGAGGCAAAGATGATATAGCTTTGTCTCACATACTTTGGGCATGTTGCTAGGAGGGCTGAGTCCTTGGAGCAGGACATGATGCTTGGAAAGGCAGAGGGTCGGCATAGGAGAGGCAGACCCTCAACCAGGTTGACACAGTGACGGCTGCAATGTTAGGAAATGTCAGGAAGTGTCAGGAAGTGCACAAGATACAACAGGATTCAGATCTGTTGTTCAGAGGGTCGCTATGAATATTCAACTTAACAGCACCCATCAACAACAATGTTAAAATCTAAATTGTTTGTTTTACATTGGGATCATTCAATATTAACAGGATGGTCTATTTTAATTGTGACCATCCCCAGAAAGATTTGATAATATTTTGCCATTCTTTCTTGGGGCGGGCGGGACAGAGAAGCCAATTTAAAGAAACATAATTCAAACTCGGTCTTATAAGAACAAATACTGCATAAGATCATTATTGTAAACATAGGAGGATAACAAGTAAAATGTGTATCAGGGTCAAAGAGGGGGAAGGAGTGGGAACAGACGGGTAATGGTGAGCGGGGAAACACAGGGGGGGCACAATTTGGTGGCTGGAGGAAGGGGGCTAAAAGAAATGGAAAAGATCCAGTGGGACCTGAAAAGACAAAGTAATGGTGGGCATAGTTCAATGGTGATTAATTTTACAAAACTCAATGGATGGGAATGATTGTATAAAACACAGTGTGAAGGAAGGAAAGCATGGAATACATTGTATACAAATTTTATATGCAAACTAATATAAAATAATTTTTTAAAAGAAGAAGCCTCATTTATACTCATTTCTTGCCACTGAAATTTTAGTGATATAAAGCAAAAGCTCTAACTTCTCTGAATCTTAACTTTCTTCCTCTTTAAAATGAGAAGCAATAATATCTACCTCCTTTTAAGACAATTTGTTCAAGAGTGGAATTTTTTTTAGCTTTTTATTTTAAGATAATTGTAGATTAACTTGCAAATGTAAAATATAATACAGAGGCATCCCATTTACCCTTCAACCAGTATTCTGTCACAGGGAACATTTGAACAACTGTAGAACAATATCACAACAGGAAATTGGCATTGATACAATCTACCAACTTTATTCAGAGTTCACTAGTTCTGAGCATATTTGTGCATTTTTTTTGTGCAACTGTATCCCATATGTAGCTATATAAGACTGTCACAAAGTCAAGACAGAAAACAATTCCATCACAAATAAACTTCAGGCAACTCTTTTATAACCCCACCTATCTACCTTCAAGAGCTCTGGTAATCTAGGATAAGGATTTGCACTACCAACCCAAGGGCAAGCAGTTTGAATACACCAGCTGCTCCGTGACAGAAAGATGGGTAATGTGCTATGTGATTTATAGCCTCTGAAAAGCAGCTTGGAGAGTCAGCTATGAGGCAGTTACAACTTGACAGCATATAACACCACCACCAGTTCTACCCCGGCTTCTTCCTAACCCCTAACAACCACTAATCTGTTTTCCATCTTTACAAATTTGTCTCTGTGTAAATTGAATTTCAGCCTTTTGTGAGAGTTGTTTTGTTTTTGGTGTTTTTGGGGGTTTTTTTGTGTTTGTTTGTTTTTTTTAGTGTTGCCTTATCAATCAATAGTTCCCTTTTACTCTGTGGTATAGATTTTTACTGTTTGTTTAAGCACTCATCTGTGCAGAACTTTTGGGTTGTTTCCAGTGTTCAGCTATTACAAATAATGTTGGTATGAGTGCTTATGTATAAGTTTTTACATGAGAATTAGTTTTTGTTCTCTGGAATAAGAGCCTCAAAAGAGCAATTGCTGAGTCAAATGTTAAGAGCATATTTAGCAATGGAAGAAAACTGCCATACTCTTCCTCACAGTGGCTGCACCACTCACTTCCCTCCAGCAATGCAGGAGTGAGCCAGCATTTCTACATTATTGGTAGAATTTTCTATTATAATTATTTGTTATTTTAGCCATTCTAATAGGTGTATGATTACATTTTCCTAATGGTTAATATAGTGAGACTTTATCTCTCAAATACACTTGGAACATGTTATCAGTAAGGGACAGCCCTTGGAGGAGGACATTATGCTTGGTAAATAAAATATCATCCAAAAAGATGATAACCCTTAGTAAGATGATTGTCACGGAGGCTAACAATGGGTATAAGTATGGCAGAGGCTGTAAGGGTCTGTTACATGAGTAGTTGCTGAGTCGAAGCTGACTTACTGGCATAACAACAACCAGAGTTTATTATGTTAGATACTTTTCCCAGACTTATTTATTGCCTGCGTATTGTCTTCATATATTTTGTCCATTCTCCAACTGGATTGTCTACTTACTGTTGAATTTTGAGGATATTTTATGTAGTCTAGTTGTTAGTCCTTTGTTGAGTATTTGGTTTGCAAATCTCTTCTTCCAGTTGATAACTTGCCTTTCCATCATTTTCATAGGATCTTTTGCAAACTGCATTTATTAACTTTCTTTCCTTTTATAGATTTTACTTTTTGGTGTCAAGTTGAAGGACTTTTTGCCTACCCCTAGATTCCAAAGAGTACCTCATGGAAGAATGTTTGTTAAACAAGAAAGAAACATCCAAAGAAAGGTGTTAACAGCGCATCATCTCAACACCTTCTTTTTGTCAATATAGTTCTATTCTTCTCAAGAAAATCCATTTTTATTCAGTCTTGCAAGTGCCAAAAGAAAACAACTTGTGTTCTAGAGATCAACAATGAAGGTGATGCACTAGCCAAAGTGCTAAACTCCAAGGAAAGAAATGTTAACTTTATTCACAGAGCTCATAATCCAGCCAAAACTAGTGAAAATTCAACTATATGACACTCCACCATAAAATGGCACAGCTTCCTTAAAATCAGCAAGGATTTATTGAATACCAGCTGTCTTCTAGACATTACATCTGGGCAAGCAAAGAGGAAATATATTTGGGCCTTAACCTAAGAAGTTTATTGTAAATATAAGGAAAATATAGATGTAAAAATTATCTACAACATAAAGCATGATGGTGCCACAAAAAAAAGCAAAGAATTTTTAAAAAGGAAAAACTCTGCTTTTGACAATTACTAGTTGTGTGAGCTTAGGCAATTTCTTGAATAACTGTGAACCTCAGTCACTCCTTACAAAATTAAGGTAGTGATTTACCTCGCAGTTTGGTTGTTCTAAAGTCAATGTTAAGACTCTTTCACAAAAAGCAAATGTAAGTAAGTACAATTCAGAGGGTGTGTATTTTCTGAAAGGTTTGTGCAAAGTTCAGAAGTGACCACATGGAATGAGTGACTAACAAAGATTAACTTAGAAAGAAGGTATCAGGAAAAGATCCAAAGAGAAGTGAACCCTAAGTGGCCAGAATAAGAGGTGGAGATGGGCATGTCAAACAGAAGCAGAGCAAGAGCACTATGCCAAAAAACAAACCTGCTTTAGGGTTTGCTCAAAATAAGAAGGATATGTAAAGAACTGAGATATGAGGCAGGAGATGCAGCCAGGTCCCTAGAAAATCAGGAATGGTCCTGCCAACCACTCAGGGGATATTGCTATTATTGTTGTTATTATGTGCTGTCAAGTTTCCTGTGACTTATAGCGACCCTATGCACCACATCTCTGAGCCCTGTCCTATCCTGAGCCATCTCCCTATCTCAAACACACCTAACTGCATTACCCCAGTTACTGTGTCAATCCATCTCATACAGGGTCTTCCTCTCTTGCACTGTCCCTCCATCCTTCCAAGGATGATGTCTTTCTGGTATCTCTGGCAACATACCCAGAATATGTCAGCTGGAGCTTCAAAATCCTTGCCTCCAGAGAGCATCTTTGTTCCATCCTCTCCAGGATAGACCAGTTTATTCTCTTGGCAGTTCATGTTGTATATCTCAAGGAACAGATACTTAGAAATGTATGGAGTTGATTGTTACTGAAAAATAGCAGTAAGAGGATCCAAGATGCTCACTCTATAGCACTGGGGACTGTGACAAACAATAAGCCATTGTTGTTGTTGTTGTTTATTGCCATCAAGTGAGCACAACTCATAGCAACCCTCTGAACAAAAGGCCTGAAGCCTTTCTATACTTATCATCATTTCTCCAAATTCATAGAGTTTTCAGAGTCATGTGGTTTAGGAAGTGGATGCCACTCCTGCTTCCAAACCTGTCTTAAACTGGGAGCTCCACCAAACACTGTCCACCATGTGCAGCCATTATGGTATTAGACCTCCAATGATGCAAGGTTCAGCATTACAGGAAAGTCAAATTACCTCAGTGCAGCAAGTTGACAGAGGAGTGCTGTACAATTTAGAAGAATAAAAAACACTAGACCCTTGGCCCCACTGACTTTTAAATACAAGGGAGAGATGATAGATAGATAGATAGATAGATAGATAGATAGATAGATAGATAGATAGATAATGGATAGATAGCTAGATAACTAGATAGATAGATATGTATATACATCTAGAAATACATCTAGATAGACAGAGAGACTTAGAGAGTTATAGAGAATAGAGAGAGAGGTAGAGATAGATAGATAGATGATATAGATATAGATATATGAACAAAAAGCCTGAAGTCTGTCTAGAACTATCTTCGTTTTTTTTTTCCAAGTTCATAGAGTTTCTTGAGGCATGTGGTTTAGAAAGTGGATGCCATTCCTGCTTCCAAACTTGAATCAGTCTGGAAGCTCCACCAAACACTGCCCATGATGGGTAGCCATTATGGTGTTTGGCACACCTGTGACACAGTTGTTCCATTATGGCATTTGAAACCCAAATGGCACAAGATTCAGTATCACAGCAAACACAGATTACCTCATCACACCAAATTGGCCAGAGTGCTGTATGACTTAGAAGAATGTTCCTCCAAAATATTGTAACAAGGGATTAAAATATAACCCCTCAGGCTCAACTTTTAAATATAAGAGCCCCCCAGGAGGTCTTGTTGACTCTAAACAAGAGGCTTTAAATAAATAAAAACAACCAAACAATTCACACATATCCTCAACCAAAACAAGAGTACCATCTTACAGACTCCAGGTGCCTCATCCAGCTCCGAAATAGAGAAGGGCTTTGGCTCATACACACTCCAAAAACAATGCAGCACCAGGAATTTTTATCTTTCCCTCATGACTTCTTATGTGCATCTTGAACAGTATTTTGTCTCCAGTACATGAGAAAAGCAGTGCCTTGGGCAGTTCTTTTAACTGTTAAGCATGTTCCTTTTCATCCATTTGTTCTCTCTCTAAAGGTCAGTGTTAATGGAAGAATGTGGTGCCTGTGATCAGGCTGACATTATTAACAGCCACAGAGATAAGTAGCTGCTGTCTCTGAACTGAAAAATCCTCCACTTGTTCTCCAAGAACAAAGAAAAGATGAATCAATTGACACAGTACACACAGCTTCCAATTGTTTTCATGGAGAACAATTTATGATTATCTTCTGTCTCAAGTAGCTGTCACCTACCTGGGGATGTGATGACTCGAGTATAGCAAAGTGTGGGTATCAGTGGAATCCAGTGATTCAGATCTATTGGCAGGTTACAGCTCATTCTTCTGCCTGGTTGAAGATGTGAAGTGTTAACAGTGTAGAATACTCAAAACAGCCTAGCAACTTTCATACAAATTGTTTCAAGCAGGTAACAACTAATTATCAAAGTTCAAAACTTAGTTTATAGGAAGATTTTAAGCCCCTTTACAAATCTTACAATGTTATGTGTAGGGTTTAAAAAAGAAATTTTAAAAGACTTTTATTCATTTGGTCCTAATTGCAAATTAATTGAATTATATCCTTCAGATATTTTCAGGAAGCCCAGAGGGCATAATCAGTGGGGAAGGTTCTGCTAACCCAAAAACCCTTCCTCTCTGAAGGTTTGAGTCTGCCATCCACCTTGCAGGACAAAAATGGACAATCTCTTTCTCTGCAATTTCCAGCCTCCAAAACCTACTGGAGTTATGAACTGATTCTGACTTGACATCCACTGGCAAATGAGTGAGATAGATATTTTAACTTGGGTTTGCAAATTTAAAAGATTTGATTCATTATACAAATTACTTTCATATCATAGGGCCACATCCAATTCTTGGAAACCTGAAAAAAGCACCATCTCTACAGAGGCGGTCAAATGTCAAACTAAAATATAAGTAAACTCTAATTTTAAAAGGAACAAAGATTAAAATGAGCCTTGGAGAGGATTAGTCTCTACCACATTCACATAATTTCTGGTGAGTCAGCCCCCTCCTCAAAAATATTATCTCAGCAGCTCCTTGGGGAGCTTTCCTAATTACTATGGGGGCCTTATGCACATATATACTCAGGGTATAGCACAAATTTCCTAGATGATTGTACGTTTCTGGTTAAAATTGTCACATGGAGATTGGAGCCCCTTTGAAGGCAGGCACTGCTAAGAATTGGCACAGCTGGTAATACTGTGCCTGTGTGAGAGACAGTGTCCACAGTGATTCTCATCAGAAATATCTCCTTATCTATTGCCTTGGATTTAATTCTGACTCCCGGAGACCCTATGTAAGTCAGTGTAGAACTGCCGCCCAAGGAGTTTTCAAAGCCCCATTTTTCACTAACTTGCCAGGCCTTTCTTCCAGGGTGCCAGTGGACTCAATCCTCCAATCTTTCTGTTAACAGCTAAGCACATTAACCATATAACTAACCAGAGACTCCAGAAAGTTCTCTGTATAGGGATTTTTTTTAAGTGCTAAGTAGAAGCATAAATTAAAAGAGCCTCCTTCAGTGTTTCAGTAGTCATAAATCAGAAGCTCCACACACTTGGTGCTTGAATGTAGTTAATATTTCCATGTTTGTCACACTCTTAATCTTTATCCTGCCATTAGTTTGCCAGATTTGTGCCGTTGCATTAATTATTCCTCCACTTTTTCAGTCTTTGTGATTTCAACTTGGTGAATTATAAAGGCTACAATCGCAATACTGAAATTTATTTTGAACATCCTCTGTGAAGGGATGCAAAGCGTAGACCTTCTCTGTAAAGGATTTTTACGCTGTTTTAAATATCTTTTCAAAGGGGTCCCTCCCAGATCCCTTGAATTCAGAACTTTGGCTTAGGTCGCTAAGGAAAATCAGAAAATCAACATGAGCTCAAAAAAATTATCATTTAAAAATAAGTGAATAAATAAACCTCTGTACTAAAGCATTTCTGATGGACACTATTTCTGCCCACTTGACTTGGGTTCACGGAAGGACAGACGCCCTTCATTGACAATGGTTGAGCTTCCTGTGTAGCTACATATATTTAACAATTTATCAGATTGAAACAAACAATCTGATTATTTTCTCAAAGGTCTCTGATATTTTTTTGAAAGATCGCATTTCCAAACTACTGTTTAGCTAGAGGGATATTTTCCCCATAAACTTTGGCTGGCCTTTGAAAAGTTATTTCCTTTTGATCATGCAATAAATCTTCTTTAGTGTTTTCTGTATCAAAAGCCTGAGCTCACAGGTAGAAAAGAAAAACAAGGATGATTGAGAAAAGCAAAAAGGAATAACGTAAGGTTAAAAGATAATAGCACAACTACATTTCCTCTTCTTTATCACAAATAAGTATTTTTTCTTTCCATAATATACATCACTTCGCACTGCTTTCCATCACATCAACAAACCCCTCGATCTATCTTTCTTCTGAAAAGCTACTACATTTCAAAGAAAAGCCTCCTGTCAGCATCAGGAATAGTGCTTCGTATTAGCCCCTTCTCAAAGATGTCGTTACTATCTTATAATTTCAAATGTAGTGATTAAGTCTTCCAAATCATTATTAAAAAAGAGAATCGACTATTCCCACATCAAACTAGAGTTAGAAATCTGTTATTTTGCAATATCTGATTTCGTTCTTTCTCTGACTGGTTGATTCTAAGTGTTCAGATTTGTGTTCCTTGCATCCTTGTTACTGTTTTCAGGCACTGTCTCATGCATTTAGCACAGAAGGAGAGACAGGAAAGAAATGGATTTGTCTTCTCCACTGGGTGGGCCTCAGGGGGTCTAGAAACTGCTGGTAAAGTTGTCTGTGTGACCAAGTTTTTTTAGAAATGACACTCTAAGTTTTCATTAGATTCTCAAAGGTATTTGCAACCCAAAAGAGGTCTACAGCTATGGTCTTTGTTTTCTTGTTGAAACCCTCACTGTTACCATCCCTCTACCAAAAAAGTAATTGCTGTCTCCAGCATGGTGGCAAGGAAGAGGAGAGAGAGTGTAGGCCATAGACTAAAGAGACGACTATGGTAGAAACAGAAGGGACTTTACCTTGGAGGGAATACCTGTGCACTCAAGAGGGACATTTCTTCCCTCAGTACCTCATGTGTGCCATCTATATTGTGTCTAGTTGGGACAATACAACCCTTCTTTCACCCTGATTTCTTCAAGACCTCATATTTTCGACAGAAATTTCTGTCTGTTGCTGTTATTACGTGCTATGCAGTGGGTTTGGATGCACAGCAATCTGATGCTGACAATATATCTGAGGGAATGATGTGTTTAAGTAAGAAACCATTTCTGTGCTTATAAAGAGAAGCCTTGGTGGTACACTGATTATGAGCAAGGCTGCCAAGTGCAAGGCCAGTGGTTTTAACCCACCCAGGCTCTTCGTGAGAATTAACTATTGAAGTCTACTCCAGTAAAGATTACAGCCTGGAAAAACCCAATGAAACAAATCTACCCTGTCACATGGAATCATTGTGAATATACATCCCAGTGTTTCCTTCTGGGTATTATGAGTCAAAACCAATTTGACTTGCACCTACCAACAATGGCAACAATTGACAGCTTCCTGAGAGGACTAGTCATCTTTGTGTGCCCACACAGTCTCTCGGAGTGTCTTACTCATGGTAGACATTTCATACAGGCTTATTGAATTGAAGTAAACAGAAGAATTAAATATATTTTATGCTGTGTGTTTATCAGGTCACTTGGGATTTATATAAAATCCTGTTTCTCTGATTTATTAAACAAGCAAGATGTCCCTGGGGTTTCAGATACTGTACAAAATAATAAATTCAATTAAATCTAGCAGCAAAATTCCCCATAGATAAAAAAGCACATTCATATCCATTAGGGAATTCTTTTTGCCAATCACAGAAGTTAACCCCACACATGCTAAATCTTCCCATCTCACTTCAACTCTTTTAAAATCTGAACATGCAAATATGTCCAGAACAAAGAATATCCACAGACTCGGGCCAGTCGTTGTTCCCCAGAGATTTAAAGCTATATATATATATATATATATCCATGTCCTTTTATTTTATTACCTGTTATAGTTGAAGTTTAACGTGCTAACACTCATATAATGCTACCTATTTAATTAGCTTTTGTTCTTGCAGCTTCTTTCCTTCTAAAATTGTAAGGACTTTCAATAAACTGTAGATTGGACATCTTAACCTTAAGTAATTGATAAAGTGAGCGGAAATAACACGCAGATGAGCCAGGAAGAGAAAACAAAGGAAATTAAAAGGGATAGAGGTATATGTCGTCCAAGAGCCTTTATCTTATCTCTTGGTCTTGTATTTATTCTGTTTGATCTTTCTGCAAATGTTTGTTGAGCACATGTGTCTGGCTCTGTGCCAAGCTCTGTGAATAAGGAAATTCATACCTTTAACCACTGCGGGATAGAAATAATCTTTTAACACAATGCAAAATTCTAAGTAATTGCAAGAAAGTGAATATGCCCATGCAAGAAAAGTTCATTCTGTTGGTAGATTGGAGAAATAAAAGACAATTGATATCTAAATGAGTGACTCTAGAATTTTGGAGGTTTTAGTAGAGCTTTGATGCAGAGAGAAGAAAATCAGGTCTTAGTGTGACAAATTGATTGTGATACAAACAGAAAAGCAGCTGCTACAATCCTCCCCTCCACTATGGGGCTGCTATGTTCAGTGCCTGTAGCTCAAAATAGTGTCAAAGGAGAGAGGAATAAAGTCAATTTTTTTCCCATCTCAACATCTTCCTTCAATTTCAGTACATTAGTTCTGTTATGAATAGCTCAAATTTACCACCACCTATAGTCGTTGGAAAAAGACATCATGCTGGGGAGAGTGGAATATCAGAGAAAGAGAGGAAGACCCACAAGATCAATTGACACAGTCACTGTGAAAAATGGGTTCAAACATATTAAAGATGGTGAGTACAGTAGCACGGGCTAGGGTAAGGTGCAGATCTGTTGCAACCAGGAGTCCTTATACTTGCTTTGGTTGTTAGGTGCCATGGAGTTGAGTATGACTGAGTGATCCTATGAACAGCCTACCTGAACCCTGCACTAGTCCCTATCATCCTGATCATCTCTAACACTAGAGCCTATTGCTGAAGTCACTATGTCAGTCCATCTGGCAGGGGTCTTCCTTTCCTTCACTGACCCTTCATCTTTCTAAGCATGATGTCCCTTCCCAAGGAATAGCCTCACCTATCTACGTGACCAAAATATTAGAGAAGAAACTTTGCCATTTTTGCCTCCAAGGAGCACTCTGGTTGCACTGTTCTAAAACATATCTGTTTGTTCTTTTGACAGCCCATGGGATATTTACCTTATACTTAGTGCTTTTTTAAAAAAAAGAACTTTGGCAGTAGATTTGCCTACTATAAACCAAAAGATCACCAGTTCTTACCAGTCACTCCATGGAAGAATGATGGGTTGTCTCCTCTCATTAAGATTTGTTGTTGTTGTTGTTAGGTGCCATTAAACTTGCTTTTACTCACTCAAAGTGACCCTCATTTTTTGTTGTTGTTGTTGTTATGTACCATCAAGTTGCTTGTTACTCATAGCAATGCTATGTACAATAGTTCTGAATTCTGCTCTATCCTGATCCAACATTATTGTCTCTGACACACCTACCCCCATTACCCTAGTCACTGAATCTATACTTGGACTAGGAGGCAGTCATCAGAACAGAACAAGGAAACACTGCATGGTTCAAAATCAGGAAGAGTGTACACAAGGGATGTGTCCTCAATGATATGGATTGACTTTCTATACAGCAAAATTAATTCATTGTTTCAATCTCACAATCTGCTGTTTTTATTTAAAAGATGGGGTGATAATAGAGAGAGATGGAAGTTAATTATATAAAGTATAATGCATATGAATGATTATGTAAAACACAAGGCACATGAATGAAACAACATATACGAATGACTCTATAAAACAAAAGAACATGCACAAAATATTTAAATTATATTAACATTTAAAAAAACAGACAATGAAGCCCATCAACATGTTGCCTACAAGAATCACATTTAAGAAATAAGGAGAAAGACTTAAAAATCAAAGAGTCAGGGGGAAAATTTACTTACTAAGCAAATGACATCTATAAGAAAGCTGGACTGGCAATATTAATCTCTGATAAAATAGACTTCAGAATGAAAACCACCGTAAGACCTATGGAAGGACACTATAAAAATAATTAAGTCACAATGGATAAAGAAAACATATCCTTAGTTAACATGTAGACACATCTATTGATAGATCTGTAAAATACACAAAACAACATTTAACAATTTGAAAGAATAGGCAACATCACAATAGAAGAAGGAGACTTTAACACACTACTATCACCCAAGGACAGATCAACTAAAAAAGAAATTCAATAAAGACACAGAAGAACTAAACTATGAAATCCATCAATTCAACCTCATAGATCCATTCAGGATACTTCACTCAACAAAAACTATATTTACTTACTTCTCAAGTGCACATGGTACATTCTCAAGAACTGACCACATATTAGAACACAAAGCAAACCTCAGCAAATTAAAAAGACATTTAAACATACAAAGTACGTTCTCCGACCACAATGCCATAAAGATAGAAAATAACAAGAGAATTAAGGGAAAAAGAACTTCCACATGGAAGCTAAATAACATCTTGCTTGAGCATAACTGGGTTATGGAAGAAATAAAAACTGAAATTAAAGTGTTTTTTAAGATGAATGAAAATACCTCATATCAAAACCTCAGGGATACAGCTAAGACTCAAAGGTCAGTTCATAGCAATAAGCAAACACATAAAATAGGAAGAAAGGAACAAAATTAATGACTTAACACCTCCAGCAAATAGAAAAGGAACAGGCTAATCCCATAGCCTCTAGTAGAAATGAAACTATAAGGATAACGGCTGAAATCAATAAGGCAGAAAACAGAAAAATAATTTAAACCAACAACAAAACCAGGACCTGGTTCAATAAAATAGACAAACCACTGGCAGACCTACCAAAAGAAAAGAAAGACACAAATAACTTGAATAAGAAATGAAAGAAATGACATCACAACAGAATCAACTGAAATGAAAATTATAATATTGGAATGTTGCAAAAAGCTATATACACTGATAAGTTGGAAAAACTAGAGGAAACAAAAAATTCCTAGAAACCCACAGCCTACCCAAATTGGCAGACAGAAGTGGAACACTGGGCTAGACCAATCAAATAAAAAGAAATTGAGCAAGTCTTAAAAAGACTCAACCTCCAAAAAATGTCCTGGTCCAGATGGCTTTGTGGGTAAATTCTACCAAACATTCAGAGCCAAACTATGACCAATTTTATTTAAATTATTTCAAGAAATAGAAAAGGAAGGAACAGTTCCTGAATCATTCCATAAACAAATCATTCCATAAACTGAAAACCACAAACCAATATCTCTCATGAACATAGATGCAAAAACCCTTAACAAAATCCTGGCCAGTAGAATCAAACAGTAAAAGTGGCAATCATAACTAGAATGCAGGGATGGTTCAGCATAAGGAAAACAATATAATTCATAGCCTTAACAGAGCAGAAATAAATGAAATAGAAAACAGAAAAACAATTGAAACTATCAACAAAACTAGGAGTTGGTTCTTTGAAAAGGTCAACAAAATCGATA
>NW_006399757.1:2946706-2961657 GCF_000299155.1 Elephantulus edwardii | reverse complement strand
AACTGGGAGGAGGGTAGAGAGAATAGTGCAACAATGAATGAATGGAAACCCAAAATCTCTGTAAATGTTTATGAAAATTAATAAAATATAATTATAGGGGAAAAAAACAGTGCAAGAGCATGATCCTATCAATTAATGCAGAAAAAGCTTTCAACAAAATCTAATAATTCTTCCTGTTTCAAACACTGAGCAAAACAAGAGTATAAGAGATCTTTTCAAAGTCGTGAGAAGTATGTACACAAGAGCCAACATCATCCTCAGATTAGAAGAATAAAAACATGTCACTTACTAACAGGAACCAGGCAAGCCCACTCACCATCACCACTTCTATTTAATAGTGTACTGAATGCTCTAGCTAGGTAGAGAAGGAAATAAAAGGTATCCAAATTAGCAAAGAGGAGGTCAAACTGTCACTATGTACATGGGATGATACTGTACACAGAAAACTCTAAAGACTCAACAAAACCTCTATTACCCCTAGTAGCTGAATTTAGTGGAGTGGCAAGATATAAAATCATCTCGGCTGTTTTTAAGCCTATTGTTGCGACAATTATGTCTAGTCATCTCATAAAAGGTCTCTCCTCTTTTCATGTCTTTTCCAAGCATGATGTCCTTCTCCAGGGACTGGTCCTTTCTGATGAAATCTCAAGAGTGTATGAGAAACAGTCTCACCATCTTAGTTTCTAAGTAGCCTTCTGGTTTCATTTCTTCCAAGACCAATTTGGTGGTTTGTTTGTTTGTTTTCTTTTGGCAATCCATAGTGTATTCAATATTCTTCACCAACACGGTGGTTTAAAGGCATCAAATCTTCTTTGATCTTCCTTACTCGTTGTCCATCAAAGAGAAATTGAAAATACCACTGAAAAGAGCACCGAAAAATACCCTAGTTTAGAGCAGGCAACACTTTCATCTTTAAACTGATACACTTGTTTATCAGCATTTTAAAGAGGTCCTTTGGAGAAAAATTTCCCATTTCAAAACAACTTTAGGGTTTTCTTTTTAATTTTTATTTTAAAGAAAGCTTACAGAAAGATTGGCTTTTCATTCATTCATTGTTGCACATTGACCTCCCTACTCCTTCCTTCCCCCTCCACTTTACAGTGCACCTCTTGT
Source organism: Elephantulus edwardii (assembly GCF_000299155.1). Taxonomy (NCBI): domain Eukaryota; kingdom Metazoa; phylum Chordata; class Mammalia; order Macroscelidea; family Macroscelididae; genus Elephantulus; species Elephantulus edwardii. The sequence continues at coordinate 2,960,544 of NW_006399757.1, read as the reverse complement.
TCCAGATTGTTGTCATGCATAAAATGCCTAATTGTATATTCCTTTCAGACAATTCTTCCCCACATCTTTCCAATGCAGTGTTCATTACCTAGCCCACTCTTCCTGATGACTATTGTCATGAATACCGTCATCCAAGTGAGAGGAAATTCCCAATAACTTTAATCTTTCTCCACTTATCATAATAATGTCTATTGGCTCAGTTGTGAGGATATTTACTTTGTTGATGTGGAATGTAATTCATATAGAAGGCTACAGTCTAAGCTTCATTAAGAGGTGCACTTCAAGCCTCCTAGTCCAGGGTTTTTTCTTGGAAACCCACATGGAGTATTGCCATAGGTCAGGATATACTCCATGATAATAGGTTTATTTTGGTTAAATGCTGTGTCGGGGAGCTCTGGCTAGTCATTGGACTGTTATCTGAAAGGTTGATGGTTTAAATCCACCAGTATTAGCTCTGAGGGCAAAAAGACCTCACACTCCTAAAAATTATAACCTAGGGTTCTTTTTCATGTAAGTGACTGAAATGCCATCAAGACTAAGGAAAACTTAGAAACTTAGGGGCCACATGAGCAACGTCCATGACCACCTCAGGAAGCACCAGAAGCACCCTGGAGGCTGAGGTGATTCTGGTGGCTTTCATCACCACAAGATCAACTTTGACAGATTCTACTCAGCTTATTTTGGAAAGGTTGGTATGGCACATTACCACCTGAAGAGGAAGCAGAGCTTCTGCCCAACTGTCTAGTATTCAAATTTAAATATTTCAAGCATTAAAACTTAATCCATGACTAAACACTGATAAGACTCTCTCCTAGTCTTCACAGCTCTCCATTGCCTTACCCCTACCATCTCCTTTTTTACTTGAATTTCCAACCATCACCCATAGTAGCAGTGGAAAGAACTCAACAGATGCATTGTATTGGGAAAATCTGCTCGCAAGGATTCTCCAAAGTTGTAAAGAGCAAGGATCTCAATCTAAACACTGAGGTAAGCCTGATCCAAAGAATGGTATTGTTTTAGAGTAAAAGGGCAACAATAGCTGTTGAATATTGGATTGATTCTGAAGTCATAATGCCTAAATTCAATTCATAGAAACCTCCATGCCCTCAATATCAACCAACTCTTGAATTTCACCCATCTTGCAGGGGAAGCTTCTTTATGATGCACATAAAATATTAACATCGTCAAAGCAAGGTAGCCATAATAAGAAAGCTCCTAGTCTACTTAATTTACATCTCTTTGCCCTATCAACCTGGGCTAGATGGCTTCATCTGATTGTCTATCCCCTTTGTAAATGTTCCCTTTCTATGTTATGAGAATATCCTGGTCTCTAATAAGAAGAAGACATGAAGCTGCCACTCATCAAAAAGTCTTTTGATGAGTGGCAGCCTCATGCAAATGTATGGATACTCCCTTTTCCTTTATCGCTTTAAAGTAAATGCAACTTGTATAAAATTTTTCTGCACATGTTACCTTGAGGAGGGTTCAGATTTAGCTGACTTGTCAGCTGTTTAACTCTCCAACTCTCTATTTTCTTCTTTTTCTACAGAATACCAGAATAAATACCTTTTCTTGATTTTTAGTAACTGAAGTAGTTACTGGGTTCCCCCCCACACACACACACACCCATAAGAGTATTTTCAATCACTTTCTCTGCATCTGAAAATTGGATAATAAATAAGGAAAACAGAATAAGAATTTATATCTGAATTGTGGGGGTAGAGAAGGGTATTGCGTATACCATAGGTAATCAAAAGAACAAACGAAACTGTCTTACAGGAAGTACAACCAGAGTGCTCCTTAGAGGAAGGACGGGGAAAGTTCAACTCACATACTTTGGATGTCTTTTCAGGAGGAACCAACCCTTGGAGAGAGACATCACGCTGGGAAACGTAGATGGTCAGTAAAAGAGAAGACATTCAACAACGTGGACTGGCACAGCGACTACCGCAACAGATTGAGCACGACAGTGATCAGGAGGGTGGCAGAGCAGGGCTCCAATCTGTTCATAGGGTCTCTATGAGTCATAGTTGACTTGATGGCACCTAACACCACCACTGTCCCTCTCCTGAAAACTATCGAGTTGTCAAAATAGCTGAGAAAGTTTCCTAGTTTTAGGCAACAGCCAAAAGACAGTTTGAATGATTAGTGAGTTAGGACCTAGATGGCATAGTGCATGATGTGTTAGAAAGCTAACCAAAAGGTTGGTAGTTTGAATCCACCAGCTTCTCTAGAAGAGAAATATGGCAAATCTCCTTTCATTCATAAAGATTTATACCCTTGGAGATTGGATATTTTAAGAATAAAGAATCAATATTTTGTTTAAAAATACACTTGTAGTTATTTACTCCAATTTAAAATTAAATCAAATGTTCACATGAAATAAAAAGAGAATCCAAATATTTAACAATAGAATAGTTAAATATATGCTGAAACATTTTAAAATCCTGCATGTTGTTGTTGTTGTTGTTGTTGTTGATGTTGTGTACTGTAGAGTCGGAACTGACCCATAGCTGACCCTCCAGTGAGTTTCCAGAGGCAGTTAATCACACTGGAGGAGATTGTCCCTCTTTCTACCATGGAACAGCTGGTGGCCTTGAACCATGTGCTTTCGGGATTGCAGCACAGCATCTTGCCATTAGGTCACCAGAGCTCCCTAAAATCCTACATAGTTGTTTAATAATTATTTAGAAAAACCTTCAGAGGTATGAGGAAACATATGGAATAGGGAAAATTTAGAGAAAGAAGCAAGCTATAAAATAGGTTATGTAATATAATTGCATTTTTATTTTCAAAAATATGTAAAGTAAGAAAGAAGTTTTAAAAATAAACATGTGGTAGAATTTGGAATGATTTTCTCTATACTTTTGTTGTTAATTTTCTACATTTTCAAGCTTAAATATGGGTTATCTTTAATGTATTTATAAATATGACTAAAAAAAGATGGGAAAGCTCTCTTGCAACCTCCTGTTAAAAAAATGTACATACGTATTGCTTTTGAATCACAAAATTGACTTAGGAAACAATGGGAGTGGCTATTGATTGAGATTGGGAAATTCAGGTTATAAAATGGTTTTCTTTCTTTTTTTATGCAAAAATCCATCATTGTGAAGAGAATTTTCTGCCTATCCCTGCAGGGATACCTGTCCCTGTGCCAGCATGCTCATTGCCAAAGAACTTATTAACAGAATTGGCCCCCATCAGCACCCAAGGGCCCAATTTCCTACTCTTGTCTCCTCATTCTCAGGCCTCTTGGGAACTGCCTTGTTTAGTTCAGAAAAAAAGATATGTATCTTCAGGAAAAACAAAAACAAATGGGAAAATCAAACACACACACACACACACACACACACACACACACACATTTAGAAGCCTCTTGGTGTTTCCTGTGCCTCTTAGAGGTAAATAGTTATGTGTGGGAAATTCCCACACACCACATACTGTTTTCATGCCACCTTTCTGGTTTCCTGAGAAGTGCTTTAGTCCTCTGAATTTTTTCGGTGTTTCATGTAAATCAAAACATTGTATGTCCCCAAACAATTAAAGCAGGATGCATAAAATCTGTCATTCACAAAAAAAATAATTCCTGCAAAAAAGACATGCTTTCCCAGTAGGGAAGCTTGACTTGAAGGTAAGCCTACAAACTAAAGGCAGGTGAGGATATTTTTCTTTATTCTTATCATTTCAAAGTTCTTTTTTTTCCTAGTTTTAGCCTCTAACTACATCCTCCTCTTCCCTTCCTCCCAGGAAGATGATCAATGATCAATTTCCAGAACCTTCCTAAAAGCTAGTTGTTAAGGATGGACATTTTCCATATGTATTGGTTTTTTATATTGTCTGCTTGGGGCACGGAAGCATCTGGAAAAGTGACTATAATAACAACAAAAATCTCCAGGCCTAATAGACTGATCTGTATTGGGCCTAGCAGATCTACTGGTGGAAAGCTAGATGCTACAGAAGTTGAGATGAGAGGATATTCTGAATAGAACGTCCTTCTGTATGACCTGAAAATACCTTCACAAGGAACTTCTACCAAGCCAGGACTCGCCACAGACTTAGAATCAGAAGTCCCTTAAGCTATTTTTCCAGAGCAGAATGAGTTGGAGTTGTCAGACTTGCTGTTTTGGTGACCTCACCACATACATTTGCAAGATAAAAAATGCACACACTGTTCCCTTTCCTTGAAGGACTCTAGTTACTACAGGCTTTTCCAAGAAAATTTCAACATCAGCTCTTTGAGAACTATAGTTTTTCACAACTTTGACCTTATAAGCGTGAAAACCATGAGTCAGAAAATTAAATCAACTATGCCACACCCCCAATCATCTTGTTGTTATGTGCCGTCGAGTCACTTGCGTACTCCCCGCAATCTAAGATCAATCAATTTTACAGGATGAGCCTGCTAACATTCATTGAGAAAAAAGTTGAGATGTGCATTTTTCATTTGTTTATTCATTATAACATTTTTGGATGATTGCTATGTGTCTAGAATTTTTCGATGTGCCAGGCATTCAGTAGTACTGGGAAGGGACCAAAGAAGGTTACACTCTAGTGGAATCTACTTCTAAAGAGATGATATAGATAATAAATAAGCAAAATAGGTATATGCTAGTTGGTGCTAATTGCTTTGGAAAAATGTAAAGAGAAGAAGGATAAAGAGAATTATGGGTGGGAGGAGGGAGGTGCTCACTGAGAAGCTGACCTTTAAAGGAAGGATCTGTGGTGGTGAAGGCCGAAGTCATACAGGTCTCCTGGTGGGGTATATTCTAACCATCAAGAACAAAAGTTCAAAGGCTCTGATATAGAAATATTTAAAGAGCAATAATGAAGCCAGGCTAGCTAAAAAGAGTAAGTCATGGAGAGAAGTTGTTGTCAAGGGGTAGACACCAAACTAAATAGAACCAGAGACAATTTACTTAAAAATATCACTCTCGTTGTTGAATTAAGGGCAGATTCTAAATTGGCATGTTATTGTTAAGTGTCATGCAGTCAGAACCAGCTCATAGCTTTTCAGAGGCAACAAATCTCATGAGAGATAGCCAATTTTTCTCAATCAGAGTAACTAGTAGATTCAAACTCAGTGCCTTTGAGTTAGCAGTGCAACTCCTTACCTGTAGGCCACGAGAGTTCCCTATGGATTGACATAGTAACTGCAATCATGGGGTAAGCATGGTGGAGAGGGTGAGAAGGGCACAAGGTAAGGCAGGTTTTGGGTCGTGGTCTACAGAGTCACTAAATGTTGTAGTCAACTCACAGGCACCTAACAACAGTGGAAAGACAAGGGCAGAAAACAGAAAGTTTTTACAAAATATAGATAAAAGATAACCATGACTTGAGTCAGGATAGTTGTAATAAGAGTTATAAAACTAATCAACTAGACATATCATTTTTTTAATTATACCATAGTTATACAGAAAAAAATTAGTCTGGTGATAAGTGGTTAAGTGTTCAGCTGCTGACAGAAAGATTTGCAGCTTATTTATTTTATTTAATAGTAATTTTGCTGCTAAAATTAATAAATAGATTAATTGGGTCAAGGGAAAGATTAATTCAAGATTAATAGGGTTTTGAATAGATAGTACCATTAATTACATTAATCTATTTTAATTAATGTTAAAAACAAAATATCTTTGGTTGATTGAATCAAAGTAAAATGTAAGTTTTAACTCAATTGAGAAAAAAAGCTAAAAAACAAAGAAAAATTGTCAGTTCAAACTCACCAACTACTGTGTAGGAGAAAGATGTGGCAGCATGATTCTGCAAAAATTACAGTGATGGAAATTCTGGGGGGGCCATTCTATTGTAACCCAAGGGGCCCCTATGGGTTAACATCGGCACAGCAAATAATTTTGGGTATAATAAAACAAGCATTTTTTTCCCTATCCCATTCCCAAATGCAAGAGAATCTTGGATTTTACATTGATTGAATAATATTATAGGAAACAAGGGTTTTACAACTCTTCCTACTCCCGTCTGGCCTAAATCACTATTGTCTTTTGTCTGTATTTTGCTAAAACCTTTCTATTCATCAGATCAGAGAGAAGCTTTTTTTTGCAAAAGTCTAGACAAAAAATAATAGTGACTTGGGCCCAGCATGGTAGTAGGTGCTAAATGTTTTGAAAAAAATAAAATAGGGAAGAGTGTTAAAGAGAATAATTACTTAGTAAATTATAGTCAAGGTTTAACTATTATAAAGTCAATGAGTAAATTTAAATATAACAAACACATGAACAGTAACTAATTCCCCACATTTAGTAGGCAAACAAGCCCCATGAACCCAAGGCCATGGGCAATAAAAGAATAAATCATTGCGTTTAAAGCAATGCCTCTCGGGAAAATTTTATACAGATAAACTAGTCAGTGCTCATGATCACAAGATATATTTTTAAGCATATGCAACTTTGACAAGAAAGCATCTTTATTACAATCTAGCAAGTGTGTATATTCTATACTCTGAGTCTTTTTCAAGTAGCTGGCTGGTAAATAGACTTCATATTTGACTCCTAACTTTAAAAGAGACATATATTTTTTTAAAAATCTAACAATTAAAAAATACTGATTTCTGGACTATGAATCTCTCTGTTCTTTATTAAAGATTCCTCATTGCACTGCTTTTGAGATGTGTTGTCCCCATCACCAAACTCTACATCTATCCAAGATCAAAGAATGTGTTTCTCAGAATTTTCAGTTTGATATTTATTATTAAATTATTATATATTTATTATTATTCTCTCCTAGCAAGGATAGAAATCCCTACAGCAAGTGACTTTTCTTTTTGGGAATTCAAATTGGGGGAAAACTGGAAGATTGCGACTTTCTTGGCAAAAAAATCTTTACAGAAGTAAAGATGGATGGAATTGAGTTAATGTAGGGCAGGGAAAGTGAGTGTACTGTGTGTTAAAGCTTCCATCAATTTTGACAAGGTCCCAGGATCAGCCTCTTTGAGGCCTGCCATATTTCTGTTCCCGTTTTCAAATCCCTCTCCTTCTTATTGGGCCTAGGACTCCTTGCTTAAAAAAGTAACCTGAGGAAAAAAAAAAGTAACCTGAGTGAGTCGGCTCCCTGCAACTAAAGAGCTTCCCCAGAGACTGAGGAAAATAAAAAGTACTAACTTAGATCTAGTTCCAATCTTTAATGGAAACATAACTCAGCACAGTAACAATGCTTCTTCTACAAAACTTACTTCACTAACCAATGAATTGAGTATTGGGAATGCTTTTTATGGACGTGTGAAGTTAATCTAAGCCATCAGTTCTCAGACACACCATGCCTGTTGTAATGTCTCGCCAGAAAAATCAGTGCACGGCCGCGGGACAGAAAAAAATGGAACCCAAGTGATTTGTTTTGGGCTTTTCTGTCCTTTTAAGTTCTGTTAGTGGTATAATAGCATTCTAGAAATTGTCTTTTTCATTAACTACATGGAGTTCTGGGTAGAATTGTTCAGTAATGGCTGTTTATAAGTACAGTTTAATATGTATAAAAAGTCCCGGGAGGTGGGGGGCGGGGGGCACAAATAGTTTGAACTCAGCTTCTAATTGAAAGGTTGACAATTGGAATCTACTTGGCTGCACGACAAAAGAAAGATCTTGTGTCTATTTTTATAATAAGGTCGCAGCCATTGAAAATTCTATGAAGTGCATCTCTGCTCTGATACACGTGGGATTGCCGCCAGTGAGAACAGACTGGAAAACAATAGGGCTCGTTTTTTGGTTAGTGTGTGTCATGTCTGTACAAAGCGCTTCACACAAGTTGTACATCCATGAAGCCGTTTTATAAAGAGAAACAGCTAAAGCTTAAAGAGGCGATATAAGCGGACTCCATGCTTACTGAGTAGTAGCCAAGAGTTAAAGCCAGATGTGTCTGTAGGCTCTGTACTTACATCTCAAACACATCAAAAACTAGACTCAGTCAATGGTAGTCGTGTGGGAGGCCAGTGTCACAGTTAGAGGGAGTTGGGTGAGCAGTGGGTGACTTTCTGATGGATACAAAACAGGTGAGGAGCTAGGATGCCCGCCCCCACTCCACCCCACCCCCCGCCGCCCCCTGCAGCCAGCCACTATTTCTTTTCTAGAAGCTTAAATACCTCATGACAACCAGGCAAAGAAGATACAAATCCAGCAACAGAAGACAGTGGTCTAGTTAAGGCTGAGAGGACTCAGCATACTCGTTAAGTCCCAAGATGTTCTGTGGACAAGAGTTCAAGACTCCTCCATCTGACAGTCCCATATGTTAAGCAAGTGCTTTTTCTTCTGACTGTACAATCTTCTGGGGTGTCTAAGAGCCAACACACAGATAGTCCTCCTCTAAGCTTTCCATTTTGATATCAATTCCCCATCAAGATATTTCTTGCCTCTTAGCCACTTACATGTCAAAAACCGTGCAAAATAAAATCAGATATTCTTCAAGGGTATACTTCTCAGGGAAAACAACTTGCGTGATTATGCTTTTACGAAAATAGTGAGAGTGACATAAAAAGCTTCCTGGCTTAGGTGGCTAATTAGTAGCCCCAAGTCTTGGTTCTCAGGTCACATGCCATGATACTAAATTATTTATGGGTAACTTTTCCATTATCAAAGGCTGGGTGCAAGCCCCACGTGACTCCAGGAAAGCCCACAAGTTGTTCACTGTGTATTTGGCTTTATTGACTGACTGGGAAAATGCTTTATACCTTTGTTCAGAAAAGCTACTTTGTGAGGCAGAAGTTCAGCAAGTAATAGAATCCACTGCCCCCACTAAATGTTCTGTTATCCACCACCCTCCTACACCTACCTTCCTGAGCTACAAACACAGGCTGATCAATGCCAGGAGAACACTGAATGCTAGAAGAGTAAATACAAGTTAAATTAACTGTAGTTCATGTATCATCACAAATTGGAACACCTAAGACTCCAGGCTAGATGAGCACCGAGGATTTATTATAACACAGTCTGGGGAAAAGGCCACAAACACAGAGGCACCACCACCAACAACCACAGAACCTTCTCCTCCTCCCATCCCAGTTCCATCCTGATAAGCATGGTCCAAGAGAGGGCCATGGCTTTCCATAGAAAGTTGTTGGGGGGTTTTGTATCTAAACATTCTTCCTAAGTGTTTTACAAATCTGTCTTGGAGGGAGATTTGTCAAACCAGCATGTTCCATAAAGGCAAGAACGGTGAAATGTCATCTCACTCACTTTGGGCATGTTGTCAGGAAGGACAAGTCCTTGGAAAAAGACATCATGTTGGGAAAGGCAGAGAGTCAGTGAAAGATCCTGAGCAAGGTTAATTGGCACAGTGTCTGCCAAATGGGCTCGAGCATGGTGGGCAGCGTGAAGACTGAGCAGGAAAGGGTGATTGCTATGACTTGAAATCAACTCAACAACACCTAACAAAAACAACAGCAACTTGAATTTCTCCATGAGGCCAGTTCTCATGGCTTTTGTCCTTACATCCAGGATGATGAGTCTTGAATTTATCTCATTCTTGATTCTGAGAGGTAAACATCCACTGTCCTGTTCAATATTTGCAACTGGCTCTCTTGGGCCTTTCAAACTCGATATAACTCAAGTTCATTGTTGCCAATTCAAACCTGAGATCCTCCACTCAGTTTCCAAGGCTATCTTACTCCCATGGAGCTACTGATGGATCCAGACAATAGAGAGCCTTGGCCTTTGAATTAGCAGCACAACTCTCTAGGAATATGGTCCACCAGACCCAACTTCACTCTTCTCCCTCTAATACAGCATATCAGTCAGAGTTCAAGCAGAGAAACAGAACCACTAGACATACAAAAGAGGAAAGGAGACCTTATGTATGAACATGTGTAAGACTAAGTAAGAGTTAAAGACCCTCAGCCTTGAAAATTCTCTTTAGACATGATCCTTTTATAATGATACGGGACAAGATGAGACGAGACGATACGAGACGAAGGCCTAGGGGAGCTCTGGTGGCCTATTGGAGAAATAGTTAAACTGCCAGCCCAAAGGCAGGTGGTTCAAATCCACCAGTTGCTCTGAGGAAGAAAGCTGGGCAGTCTCCACCTGTGCACTTTACAGCCTCTGAGAACCCACTGGAGGATCAGTTCACATGAGCTGGTTCCAGCTCGACAGCATATAACAATAATGGAAGTATAGAAAAGAATAAAGACAATTATATCATAGCTACAAATCAAATTCTACCAAAGCTGCAAATATAAAAAGATGAGAAAATTAATGATAATTATAAGCCAAAAATAAGATCCTTTTAATGGGTTAAGACAGTGCCTATGACTTGATTATGACAGTAAGTGTGTGAAACTATTGACCGAAAAATGAGCCCTCGCTGGCAAATTTAAGACATGCAAAATTACCACATGAAAAATTGCCCAATATCTGTAATAGCAAGGAGCTATTCATAGTTACTGGACTGAGTTATGGGTCGGCAGACACTTCAGTCAATACAAAACCCACAAATTACAAAATTGATGTGATTACAGCTGACAATATAAGCAGCATACTTTCAGTTAATTATATCACTAGATGCTAGGCCTTGGGATGTTGTCATCAAAATGTCATAAAGCCAATTCATTCTCAACGATGCCTACATATGTTAGTGTTTTATTAATCAAGAAAGACGGGCCATCATCTTCTCTTTACTTTTGTTACCTTATGCCACAATCCCTTTTCTCCACAAAATGTGGCCCTTACACTTAATAAACCTGCTTATCATGGATTCAAAGCTACCATTGTTTTCTCCTAAATTTCAACCAAAGCAACTAAAATTATCAGCTACAAAGTGCTAGCCACAGTTAAATCAGGGTTCTGGATGTCCTGGGCAGCCTGTCAAAGGAATCTTGATTGATAATTAGGAAATACACTTTGACAAATTATAAATATTTATTCAATTATATCAAGCACTTAAAATATGGTCCATTTTTGTTACTGTTTTAATTAATTTTAAGTTTTGCATTATTCTTTGCACAGGCTTTTGGATTCCTTTTTGTTGTTGTTGCTGCTGCTGTTGCTGTTGTTGTTGTTATGTGCTGTCAAGTTGCTTGCAACTCATAGCAACCCTACATATAATAGCCAGAAACCTGTTCTGTTCTGTGCCAACCTTATTGCTCAAACACACCTACCCTCATTACCCAAGTCACTGAATCAATCCATCTCATCAAGAGCCTTCTTCTCTTGTGCTGTCTCTCCACCCTTCCAAGCATGATATTCTTCTCCAAGGACTGGTCCCTCCTTGCAACATGTTCAACATATGTCAGATGAAGCTTCAGAATCCTTATGTCCAAGGAGCACCTTGGTTTCACCCTCTCCATGTTGAACCTGTTTGTTCTCCTGGAAATCCATGGTACATTCAACATTCTTCTCCAGAACCATAGCTCAATGGCATTAATTCTTCTATCATCCCTAGTCATTGTCCAGCTTTCTGATGCATAGTAAGTACTTGTGAAGACTATGGCCTGGACCAGGCTCACCTAGGTCTCCAGACTGACATTATTGTTCTTCAGCATTCTGGAGAGGTCCCTAACAGCAGACTGTCTCAATGAATTTGTCTTTTAATTTCCTGGCTTCTAGTACCAAGAGCATTGATTGTGGAGCCAAACAAACTAAAGCTGTTAACCATCCCAGTGGTGAGAATCTTTGCTTTCTTGATGTTGAGCTTCAATCCATATTGAAGGCTGCAGTCCTTGACTTTGGAAAGTGATAAAACCAAGTTGCTTGCTGAGTATCTGCTACTCTTGGTTATCTCTTTAGAGGAATAAATCAGCTTCCTTCTCTATTCTTTCATTCTTGCTCTCTGGCAGTTCACTTCTAGTTCACCAATCTTCATGGAAGGCGCCACAAAGGAGAGAAAGCTAGCCTCCTGCATCCTTCTGTCAGAATTCTCGCACTAGTACATGTCTAGATCACTTAAAATGGAGCGCTATGTTCTACATTCTGCCAAAACAAGACAGAAAAAGCAGAACTTCTCTTTAGAGAAGCAGAACTGCTGCTCCAAGGCATAGGCAGAGCTGACAATATAAACCATCTCTTCTGTGTAAAAGGGTCTGATCCTCCACCAACCAAGGGGGCTGTGCAAGAGTGGCCAGTGTTTCCTTCCAGTGTACACAGGGTCTTCATGAGCTAAGAGCCAGTTTGGCCAGGACTAAAAACATGAGTTAGGTATTTTGGTGGTAGTTCTTGTTATGTGTCCCCAAATAGATTATAAATTATAGTGACCCTATGAACAACATCTCTGTGCCTGGCCCTATACTGAGTCACCCTCACCAGCTCTGACACACTTGACCCCATTGCCACAGTCATTGTGTCAATCCATTTTATCCAGAGTTTTCCTTTCCTGCACTAATGTGTCATCAAGACTACTTTTACTCATAGAGACTCTATAAACAATAGATTTATGTACAACAGCCTGTCCACTGTGCTTAAGACCATTGTTGTACTCATTGTGTCAATCTATCTCATTGAGATTCGCCCGCTCCTCCAAAGTGGTCCCACTTTCCTAAACATGACAATTTTTCCCAAAGGCTAGTCCTTCCTGACAACTTGCCCAAAGTTTGTGAGATGGAATCGCACGTGATAACTCAAATGTTTTATTGCATTCAGTCGTGTCAAAGGGTGTTTTGCTGTTATCAGCTCTCATGGAGAGGACTCTGGTTCATGGCGACCCCTTCTGTGCCACAGAAGAACTGCACTGGACAAGATTTTAAAAGGCTGGAGGTTTTTTTTAACGGAATCAGAAAATTATAGGGAACTCTGGTGTCATAGTTTGAATGGAGTTATGCTATGAACCCAACGGCTGTGCCCCGCTGGCAGCTTGATACACCTAGTGGAAGAAAGATGAGAAATCTCTTCTCATGTGATTTACAGCCTCTGAAAACTTGCTGGAGAGGCAGCAATGATGAATTTTCCTCTGAGGTAGCTCTTGGCGGACTTAAAACTCCAATCTCTGAGTCGTCGAGCACATTATACATTTGAGCCGCCCCTAGCCACTATGGTCAGTAGTTCAAATACTTTTAATAGTGCCAACAACATTACGAAGAAGGAACAATGATCGTCTGCTTTGTTGTTGTTGCGTACTGTAGAGTTGGAACCAGCTCATAGCTCATCTTCCTTTGGGTTCTCAGAGGCAGTAAATCAAATGGGAAGAGATTGCCCATCTTTCTCCCATGAAGCAGATGGTGGACATTTCCTTTACAGATGTGCAAATTGTGTCATGGACAATCTATGTCATTTGCCTAAGACATTGCAGACATAGAGCTCACTGTACCGTACTGGGGTGCTACAAACAGGTGAAAATGAATTCCACAGTGCTAACTCATCCACTCCTTCAGCATATGTTGAACTTGGACTCTTTCTCCCTACATAAGGTCAGTCCATCATTCTGCCCACTAGACTCCTTTTTCTCTCATCACTCAGGGACACTTCTCCAGAAGCTCATTCATTTCTTCTGCATCACCCACTTATCCCTCCCTACCAAATTATTGTCATCGATTCAGAAGCATGCTGTTATTTCTTCCATTTTAAAGCAATCACTTTCTGACTCCACACCCTTTTCCACCTACCATCCCATTTCTATGTTTCTCTTTAGAACAAAACTCATCAAAAGAATGATGTGTACTCCTGGCAGTCAGTAATTCCAAGTGGTTTGTATTTCTCCTGTACCCTCCACAAGAACTTGAGCTTCAAAATTATGCAGATGCCTGTTGTTGTTGTTGTTATGTGCCGTCGAGTCGCCTGCGACTCATAGCGACCCTATGTACAACAGCCCTAAACTCCCCTCTGTCCTGTGCCAATCGCACTGTCTCTGACACTCCCATCCCAATTATCCCAGTCACTGAATCAATCCACCTCATAGAGGGCCTTCATCTCCTG
>NW_006399757.1:2935121-2946186 GCF_000299155.1 Elephantulus edwardii | reverse complement strand
TTTTTTTTTTTTTACCTCAGGCCATTTCTTTACCAAAGTGTTGGATTGGTTTTATACTTTTTCACTTCACGTTCACGTGTGCCTTTTTTCTCACGTTGTTGTTGTTGTTATGTGCTGTCAAGTCACCTGCAATTCATAGCGATCCTATGAACAATAGCTCTGAAGCCTGCCTTATCTTGACGTACCTATCCTCAATACCCCAGTTACTGTATCAATCCATCTCATGCAGGGTCTTCCTCTCCTGCGTTATCACTCCACCCTTCCAAGCATGACATCTTTCTCCAAGGACAGGTCCCTCCTGGACAGATGCCCAAAATATGTGAGATGGAGTTTCAAAATTTAAGCCTCCAAGGAGAAACTTGGTTACTCTCTCTCTAAGACAGACTTATTTGTTTTCTTGGTGGTCTTGGTATGTTTAAGACTCTTCTCCAGCATCACAGCTCAAAGGCATTGATTCTTCTGTCATTCTCAGTCATTGTTCAGCTCTCTGATGCATAACAAGTAATTTTGAAAACCACGGCCTGGGTCAGGTGCACCTTAGACTCTAGACTGACATCGTTGCTCTTCAGTACTCTGGAGAGGTCCCTGACAGCAAATTTTCCCAATGCAATTCATCTTTTGTTTTCCTGACTGCTGGTGCAAATAATGTTGATTGTGGAGCTGAGCAAGCTGTAATTGTTAAAAACCTCAATCTTTTTTCCATCTGTTGTGGTGCTGCCAATTGGCCCAGTGGTAAACATCTTCATCTTCTTGATGTTGAGCTTCAATCCATATTGAAGACTACAGTCCTTGAACTTTTACAATTGGAGCTTCAGATCCTTCTCAGTTTCAGCAACCCAGGTTGTGGCATCGGCATAATGTAGATTGTTGATGAGTCTACCTCCAATCCTGATGCCACATTCCTCCTCATAAAACCCAGATTCTCCAATGATCTGTTCTGCTCATTAAGTTAGCATTTAATAATAGCAAAATCTTGAAGAAGAAAAAGGGGTGTTTTGATGATTCCATGGCCACCCTCTGCCACTTTGCCACCATCATACGTCATCACCGGAGCCGACAAAGCTGGGAGAAAGGAGGGACCAGAAATACACTATTGTCTCAACTTGAAGAAGAAAAGAAAAAAAAACACTTTGAAGAAATTTCCATTTCCTTTTAGTAATGTCTGAGAAGTTTTGTGTGTTTTTTTTCCCTTCAGATAGAGTCTATTCAATGCGATGTTTTTTTACAGTGTTTATGTATAAATCATTTTCTGTAAATAAAATTATATTTTAAACATTATTGGGGGAGATTGCTGTGTTAAAAGACAGATGAAGCAGGATGAACAAAAAGAACAGAGAGATGCCAAAGAACATTATGTGAGTTACTGTGGATCCCTTTGTAATCCAGAGAATGCTGTTGTTATGAGCAGCATTTATCTTTTGTCTCGCTTTCAGCGCTCACTATCAGGTGTGCACGCATACTTGTGTAGGAAGGATGGTGTTATTTGTTACTCCATATTTTATGGATGTTCTTTTCTTCGTTTGGAATTCCACAATGGGCACATATTTAGAGGGCCTATTTTCTAATAAAAAAATTATAATTTTTAAATTACTCTTGTGAAAGATAGCGTTCAGAAAAAAATAGTATAACTCTGATATGATTATTTACATAAGCTTGACTCCCAGTTGTTTATATGGTATTCTCAGGAAAGATGTCGGAAAATAAAGGATCTAAAAGAAACTTAAATGATCTTTTTACATAAATATAAGCTCTTAATAGGAAGGAAAGATAAAAAGAAGAGAGGGTGAAGGAAGGAGACCTACCTCCTTCTAGAAGAATCAGTTTTTATTTTGACATTATTGACTGCAAAAATATCTTTTTTTGTGTAAAGAGTTATATCTTGGAACCAAACTGCTAAAAAAGAAAATGAGCTTTGGTCTTTGTTTGTTATTTTTTTTTGGGGGGGAGGAATTTTTTTTCAACAATTTTTAAAGTATTAATTGTGGTCTAGTGGCACTGCAATTCCAAAGGCAGGTGGTTCAAAGCCACCAGGTGCTTCAGTGGAGAAGGATGAGCAATCCTCTCCAGTGCGATTAACTGCCTCTGAAAACCTGCTGCAAGGCCAGCTGTGGGTGAGTTCTGACTTAACACACAACAACAGCAAACTCTGAATAAAAAAGAATTATATTTGAGTAATTACACAAGAATGGGAGATATTTCTAATTCAATTTGAAATTACAGTAAGGAAGCAAATGTTGTAATAAAGTAAGTCACAATCGTTTGGGGGGTTGCTAAGATATCGTGCTTGGAAATGTGGAGCGTGGAAAGAGTGAAAGAGAATGTGATCCTCAACAAGCTGGACTGACGCAATGACTGTGACAATGGGCTCCCGTGTATCAGCGATGACTGCAATGACACAGGATAGCGCAGGGTTCACATCTGTTGTTACTTCGGTCACTGTGTGTTGTAGTCAGTTCTATGGCATCTAACAACAGCAATGCATACGAAAGCTATGATTACACTATTCTGCAGCCTCTTAAGTGTGCATATGGCTATTAAAAAGTTCAAAATAGTGCAAGAATCACTAAAATGTGATGAGAGCCATGAAGTGTACTCAGGCTGTTAGTTAGAAAAATGGTACTAATATATTTGCTTGGCATTTTGTTTGTTTGTTAAAAAAAAACACCATGAAATAGTTTTAAAACCAGTAAAGTGAAGGCCAGTGAAACAAGGCATGTCTCTCTGTGCATATGTCTGTCTGACTCTATTTCAAAATTTCAATTTGTTTTCTAAAAATACAATAATTTGGAAGCCGAATAAAATAAAGCTCAATAAAACAAGCGTGTTCTCTCTCTCTCTCTCTCTCTCTCTCTCTCTCTCTCTCTCCTTCTATCTCTCACTATATATAAAGAATCCTCACAAAATAGACTGGTAATATAATTTTTAAAACTTCTGTGAATACCTAGATGGGGAGAAGAAAAGATAACTCAACTAGAAATAAAAAAAAGTGTTAAACAAGTCCTTCACAAAGATAGGTATTCAAATGGAACTCAACATTGTTACTTATGAAAGAATGGCAAATTAAAATTACAAAACGCATCCACTAGAATAAAGGGTGAAAACACCAGGACAAGAAAAAGCTATGCTCCCCTTGGGATTCTCTTACATTACTGGTGGGAGTATAACGTACTATAATCACTTTTGAATATTGTTTGATTTTTTTTCTACTCAAGTTGAACATAAACATATCAATGATGCAATAATCCAACTTCTATGTATGTATCCGGCAAAATATATACTCAAAACCATGTACAAGACTGTTTAGAGCGTACAATTCATGTTGTTTTTAGATGCTGACACATAGCTTTACTGTTTGGTGCCCTACAGTCAACTACAATTCATAATGACCCTTTTTCTTGTTGTTGTGTGCCATCGAGTCAGAACCCATCCACAGCCGACCTTCCAGTGGGTTTTCAGAAGCAGTTAATCATATGGCACAAGACTGCCCATCTTTCTCCCATGGAGCAGCTCATGGATTTGAACAATGTTGCCTCCAGAACTCCTCAAATATGAACCTTCGCCTATCATATGCCATTCTCACCATCTCTGATTTGTTCAAGTCTATTGTTACAGTGACTATGTTAATCCATCATGCTGGGGGTCATCTCTTTATTTAATTATCCATCTTTCCATGGTGATTCCCCTCTCCATCCCTCAACACACACACACACACACATACCCAAACCCACACACACATCCCCAAAGACTGGCCCAAAGTATATGAGATGAAATGTCACCATCTTTGCCTGTAAGGAGTACCCTTACTGGACATTCTTCAAGACAGACTTTGTTCTTTTGGCAGTTCACGGTATATTCATGGTACATTCACTTCTCCAACACCATATTTTAAAGGAATTCATTCTTTTGTTCTTCCTCTTCATTGCTCAACTTTGTTATATCAAGGAAGCAATTGAAAGTATCATGCCTTAGACTTACATGCACTTTGGTCTTTAAGCGGACATACTTGCTCTTTAACGCTTTGGAGTAATCCTTGACATTTTCCCAAGACAATATATCTTTTGGTTCTTGTCTACTGTTTCTATGTATTAATCCAAATTTATTGTTGTTATGTGCCGTCAAGTCATAGTACAACAGCTTTGAACCCCTGCTCTATCCTGTGCCAGTCTTATGGTCTCTGACACACTTAGCCCAGTTTTCACAGTCTCCAAGTCAATCCATCTCATTGATGGTCTTGTCTTCCTCTCTTGCACTGTCCGTCCACCCTCCTAAGCATCATGTTCCTCTCCAAGGATTGATCTCTCCTTGTAACATGTCCAAAGTATTACAGACAAAGCCTCCAAGTAGCAGTCTGGTTTCACACTCTCCAGGACGAACTTGTTTATTTTCTTAGCAGTCCATGGTATATTCAACACTCTTCTCCAGCACCACAGCTCAAAGGCATCAATTCTTCTATCATCCCTAGTCATTATCCAGCTTTCTGATGTAAATGTATCCAAGTAAAATTAAATCACTGACAATTTCAAGCTTTCCTCCTTTTATCTTGCTGTAACCCATTGGTCCAGCAGTGAGAGGTTTTGTTTTCCTGATGTTGAGATGTAGTCTATGTTGAAAGCCAAAATCTCTGACCTTCTGCAGCAAGATCTGACTTGTAGCAATAGAATAAGACACTGCCTGCTTGATCCTGTGCCATTCTCCCAATCCTTGTGCTTAACCCCATTGTTGCTGCCCCTATGTCAAGCTAGCTTGTTGAGGATCTTCTATTCTTTGATTCTTTGCTTCACTAAGTATGATTTTTTTCCAGAGACTTGATGCTTTTAATAATCTGCATAAAGCAAGTGAGATAAAGCCTCACCATTCTCAATTCTAAGGAGCATTCCTGCTGAATTTCCTCCAAGAACAGATATGTTTGTTCTTCAGGCAGTCCATGATATAGTTAATAGTCTTCACCAAGAACACAATTCAAAGGCATCAATTCTTCTTCAGTCTTATTTAGTCATTGTCCAACTTTCACCATTCACAGTATTAAAAAAAACAACCAGGAAAAAAATTGAAATGTCAATCAGCACTAGAAGAAATAAATATATTCAAGCAATTAAACATAGTTCAGGAGGAAATTATTGCTGTACAAAAAAGTATAGATGAATCTAAGAAAAAAAAATGTTAAACCAAAAAGTAAATATATACTATTCCATATGTATAAAGTTCAAAAGCAGGAAAAACTTATTTCTGGGGAAAGACAGACAATTACCCCAGACAATTACTGCTTGGAGGCAAGGAAGGATTCTGAGCTTTGTCTGACATGTCCTTTCTGGTGAAGGACAGTAGTTACCTTTGGGGAGAAGAGGCATGAATGAATTAGAAGATTAGGGGCTCTCCCTGGAGTCTGGGAATGATTCCTTTTTAATAATGAATGTATCTCATTGTAAAAGTTCATTGAGGGATGGATACACCTATGACTCAAGCATTTTTGAAAGTTAAATGGTAGTAAGTGCTGTATACAGTTTGACTTACTATTGCAACATGTCTTCTTTAACTATGACACAAAGTTCATCTCTATCTTCCCTTCTCAGTTTTCTGAGAAGTTTTCTGCTCTGTCTCTTGTACTATTTGAAGTATTCTATGCCCCTCATCTTGCCCTTCCTGGTGCCCCATTCCACATGGACTACATTTTCAACCCTGCTAACAATAAGTCTGACCAGGCTCAAAATGTTTATTCTTTTTACAGCATATCCTTTAAAAAAGAAGTGATGACCAGATGGCTTCCATTTAAATCCCACTGCTGTCACCTTGGACTTGTGTGACCTCAGACAATGGATTTAAACTGTGATTTTCCTTGGAGCTCTGACAGCACAGTCTGTGGGTAGTTGTGTTGAAAACCCAAAAGTCACCCCTCTTTAACAGTTTGAATCCATCAACTGCTCTGAGGAATAAAGGATGGGCAATATCCTCCGATGTGATCTTCAGTCTCTGAAAACTTGCTGAAAGGGCACCTATGGGGTTGGCTTTCAGGATCACACCATATAATTCATGGCAAAATAAAAAGTATGCACACCTATGTTTATTGCTGCATTTTTCACAATAGAAAGAGACAGAAACAACCCAAGTGCCCATCCAAAAATGAATGAATAGAGAAACTGTATATTCATACAATGGAATACTATGCAGCACTGAAAAACAAGGAACTAATGAAATATTATACAAAATGGGTAACCCTGGAGTGAAATGTCTCAGTCACAAAAGGAAAAGTATTGCATTACACCACTATTATAAAATAAGGCTGATATCAGGGTTGGGGGAAACTAAGAAAAGAGGGGATAAATAATGTATACTGCATTGAAACAGATGAGAGAAAGAATTGCTTAAAAGGAATATATGATTAGGTATTATTTGCATGACAACAGTCCAGAATAAGAGCTGCACAGTAAAGTGGACTTGGGGAGTGGAGAGGAATTGTACAACCACTAAAGAATTTTTAAAAAAAACACAACAAACCAACAACAAAAACTACAAAGTATCCCCTGGATGATAGTGAGCATTTAATGAATGCAAATTGGCCTCATAACTAGGGTAGTGGGCAAAGGTTAGACCACATAGGATTACACGTGCCTGGTAAGAGTATTGATTTTATTTAGAGCATATGGCAAGAACTGTGAGAAAATCTCTAGATGAGAGACCTACAAAAGGAAGAAAGTGAATGTGATGACGAATAACTCCTCCAATGTTTCATACTCAGGAAATAGAAATTAACTTTGAAGCTTTGATAGGAAGAGCTATCTGAATGGCCTTCAATCTGTCAGCACCAAACTCTTTGCCAAACCCTAGGAAAACACAGGTTTGGCCCAGCCTGGGCTAACGCCACGTCAGAGCCCACTAGAACTCTATCTGAGCAGGACCTTCAACCGCATTCCGTCAGCAACACATCTTCCTGTAATCAGCTCTCCACACCTCCCTGGTAAAGTAGTCGTCACTGTCTATCTGCCTCCTCTCTATTAAACCATCTTTCCCTTTTTTATTTTACTGCCATCAACTGTAAAGGAAATTTTAGAAGCTGAATAAAAAATGTACGTGCCTGCCAAAGACCTGGGCTCCCAGCTCTGTCATCATCTATGTTAGGAAATTCAACCTCTCTGACACTCAACTTCCTTTTTGGGAAGCAGAGCCTGTAAGGCTAACTATGCCCTCATGTCTGACTTTCTCTCACTACTTTTAAAGTCTCAGAGCTGCACAAGGCCCTTAGGTTATTCCTTTCCCAAGCCAGCAGTGTTTACACAGAGTAAGAGTGATCACCAAAGCATTTAACATTCAGGATGGCATGGGCACTTTGAAAGCGTGTTGGAGGAACTGACCGTGTTTATGGTTCAACAAGACATTGAAGAAGAGAAGAAGTTCAGCCTTGAAGGCTGAATTAGTAGTTCTCCAGATGGGAGCTAGCAGAGAAGACTCTGCAAACAGAAGGAAAAACATGTCCAAATGGATGTCAACATGAAACAAGAGGGTACCTTTGGTGGACTCAGTGGAGCTCCACACAACAGAGGTGCCAGCATGAGGTCCATTTTAGTCATCAGTGAAAGGAAGAGAGACAGTAACAGACAAGGAAAAGCAGCCTGGGTCTGGCAAGCACTGCTAGCCAGCTGATGTTGAGTCAACTCTGATTTATGGTTGCTCCAATCCATGGTAGTAACCCCATTGTGTCAGACAAGAACAGTGTTTTCTAGGATTTTCATGCTGACTCTTTTATTTTCCCCCAAAGTAAACTGCCTGTCTTCTGAGAAACTCTGGTGGTCTCAGATCTTCAACCTTGCAGTTAGCAGCCCGTCTCCGTAACCATATGTACACAGGGAAACACAGCCAGGGATAGTCTTCAAAGTATAAACAATGAGGAATTAATAGAAAAGTATTTTGAGTAGATGTATTTACCAATAGGAAAGAAAATTAGCTTACCATCCAACAACATAACTTTGGCCTCAGCAGCATATCAAGTTTATTTTTAAGAAACCACTTGAGAACTTTTCTAAAAGAACCATCTGCTGTTTTATGGCAACTTCAATGGTAAGTTTTTTCTTAGAATACATAAGACAAAGATTCTTACCACTGGGCCAATTGGCAGCACCATGATGGATGGAGAAGAGATTAAAGTTTTTAACAATTTCAGCTTTCTCAGCTCCACAATCAACATTATTGGCACCAGAAGTTAGGAAATAAAAAGATGGTTTGCACTGGCAAAGTTTGCTGTCAAGGACCTCTCTAGAGTACCAAGAAACATTTCAGTCCAGAGACTAAGGTGTACCTGATTCAGTCCATGGTCTTCACAGTTCCTTCCTATGCATCAGAGAGATGGACAATGACTAAGGATGATAGAAGAATCGATGTCTTTTGGTTGTGGTGTGGGTGAGTATTGAACATATCATAATACTAAGAGAACAAACAGGCTTATCTTGGGGAGGGTGAAACCAAGTCTCTCCTTGGAGGCAAGGATTTTTGAAATTCCATCTTACATACTTTGGGCGCGTGGCCAAGAGGGACCAGTCTATGGAAAAGGATCTCGTGACTGGAAGTATGGAGGAACAGTGCAGGAGAGGAAGACTTAACGATGAGATGGATTGACACAGTAACTGGGGCAATGAGGGAGGTGTGTCGGAGTCGGTGAGACTGGCTCAGGACAGGGCAGGCTTCAGAGCTGCTGTACAAAGGGTCGCTATGAGTTGCAGGAGACTCAATGGCACATTAAAACAACAACATCTAGTTCCCAATATTTTCTAACAAAAGAGCTTCTGATTTCCATATTTTTGTCTCAAATGTAGGGAACTCTGGTGGCCAAGTGGTAGAGTTGTGCTGCGAACCCAAAGAACATAGTTTAAATGTAATCATCAAGATGATCTTTTTAAAAGTCAGCTTTTTTATTGGTTGGAAACCAATAGCACAGAACACACCTAAACTGGGTGGCTGTGTGAAGAGCAGATGAGGAGCACTGGATGCCCTGAGTCTTTGAGAAGGAAACAGGAAAAGTCACAAAGACAACCTATGCCTTTCAAAATCCTGCCTTTCAAAGAAGTTACTAGCACACCCCATAGTGTTAATGTAATGCTTAGAGCTCACAATGTGTTTAGGAAATGTTTGTTATCTGAGGCTCTACACAGATAAAAGAATTCTCAAAATACAAATGTAGGTTGGATGAACAGAGCTCCATTGCAGGTTCATGTTACAAGATAATATTGCTCTTTTATGCCATGAGTAAAAACTGTCACTTATATGTTGCATTACTGAGAGGCCAACATTCTGAATCCACCGCTGCTCACTGGGAGCAAGAGAGGGAAAAAATAGAAACATATTTCCCTATAAAGATTTATAGCCTCAGAAACCCAATGGAGGGTTGCTATGGAGCACATCAAGTAGATGGCAGTAAGCTTTTGTTTTGTTGTTTATGTTGGTGGTGGTAGAACAGATTGTTTTTCAAATGGTTAGCAGTGATATTCAGGAAAATTTAAGTGTGGTTCTTTAAAACCATAGAATTCAGGAGCACAGTTTTTAAAAATCCACTCCAGGCTGCTTAATACTAATTCATAATGGTCCTACAGGAAAGAATAGAACTACCCCTTTGAGTTTATCAAAGTAGTCCTTCCCATATTTCTCTCTTTGAGCAGCTTGTGAGTTCAAACTTGTTCTGGGGAAAGCTGCTGTTAGGGACCTCTCCAAAGTACTAAAGAGCAACAATGTCAGTCTGGAAGCTAAGGTGCACCAGATTGAGGCCATGGTCTTCACAACTACTTGCTATGCACCAGAGAGATGGACAATGACTAGAGTTAACAGAAGAAGAATTGGTACTTTTGAGTTGTGGTACTGGAGAAGATTATTGAACATACCATGGACTACTAAAGGAACGAACAGGTTTATCCTAGAGAAGGTTAAACCAGATTGCTCCTTAAAGGCAAGAATTTTGCAGCTCTGTCTCCTATATTTTAGGCATGTGGCCTGAAAGGGCTAGTCTCTGGAGAGGGACAACATGCTTGGAAGGGTAGAGGGATGACACAGTGGGATAATCGGGGTAGCTGTGTCAAAGATGATGAGACTTGTTCAGGACAGGGCAGGGTTTAGAGCTATAGTACTCAGAATCACTATGAGTCTCAGGTGACTTGATGTCACATAATAACAACTTGAGGTTAGCAGCCAAGCATTTTCAACTTCGATATTGAGCAATTCTAGGTCAAGCATATGATCTAAGTACATTTCTTACATGTATAATATGCTTTATATATTATTTAATTTCATCACTGTAACTTCTCACTAAGTGGCTTTATTTAGGAGCCAAATCATTAGACCTGTTTAAAAATTCATTGTTAAATTTTGAAGACTTTTTGTGAGTTAGCATTTTGATAACTTGGAATCTGCTATATTGAAAGTATTTACACTATACAAATTGACAAATATCACAAAGTAGTCCCTTTTCCCCAGAATGTTGATAATTTTGTTTTTGTCAGTACATGTAGACACAGTCTTCCTTACCTTGCTGTTGTTGTTGTTATGTGCCATTGAGTTGACTCACAGCAACTCCTTGAACAAAAACCTGAACCCTGCTCTGTAACTATCATCGTTTCTCTATGTCCATAGGGTTTGCAGAGGCATGTGGATTAATAAGTGGATGCCACTCCTGCTTCCAAACCTGAATCAGTCTGAGAGCTCCATAGAACACTGTTCACAGTGGGTATTCATTATGGCATTTGACACACCAGTGGCACAACATTCAGCATCACAGCAACCTCAAGTTACTTCAGTACAGGAAAGTGGCAGACCAGTACTGTGCCACTTAGAAGAATGTTCATCCCAAACTCTATTAACACCAGGTCCACCCACCAGGGCCTGGTTGACTCTGAACAAGAGGCTTCCAGCCCACAGCTCATTGTTAGATAAACCCAGCAAATCCAATCAGCTCACACCTAGTTGTGAATAAAAAAAAATCATCCAAAAAGTTTACACCTGACCCTCACCAAGACAAGAGAAATCACCTTCTAGAATCCAACCATGTAATACATGAGCCTCCAAAGATCCTCACCTTGTTGTTGTTGTTGTT
>NW_006399757.1:2932592-2934756 GCF_000299155.1 Elephantulus edwardii | reverse complement strand
ACATTCAGTACCCTTCTCCAGCACCACAGCTCAAAAGCATCCACTCTCCTTCTGTCCTCCCTAGTCATTGTCCAACTCTCTCAATCCTCACCTTAGAAGTAAAAAAATCTCCAGTGAGTTACGTCCATCATTGAAAAGTCAGATTTGGAAGCTACATCTCCAACTTCACAGCCCATGTTCCAGCCTCTATGCTTCATCATTTGAAATCATCACTAATGATCTACTTCATTAGAGGCATAATTTGAGTTTAATTGAAAAGCCTAACTTGCAATTTAAGCAATCATTTTCTTAATCTGTTCTTATCTTACTACTTTATTATTTAACAAAATATAAGGACCCTTCAAAATGGCACAGCTGAGGGGAACTTGCCTAATTATATTTTCATTTCTTTTGCTAAGCCAGGCTGATGTCAATGACTGCATAATTTTGTCCCAGTAGCAGAATCACTTGGAATGCAAGACTGGTTTAGTAAAGAGATGGATCCCTCTAATGAGAACAAAACAGTTCCCTAGTAATGATCATGCTGTTTTATTCAAGAGCAGAAGACCAGTAATGTCAGAGTGGTGATTTATTTCCTTGGAGGATACTTACGGAGAATTGAGCTGTGAAATCAGTGATCCAAATCCCAATGTTCAGGAAATAAAACTAAATTTTAGCACAGTGTTTTTCCAACTCTGGCCACACATTATTTTTTAGAGTGTCTGAAACTCATCTCAAACTAATGTAATCAGACTCTCTGGAGATAAAACCTAGGTGTTGATATTTTTCTCAAGTTCCCTAGATAACTATCATTCAAAGCTAATTTTCATCAAAAGATTTGCTCCCTTCTTCTGCTTTGTCACAAAGTGCCATTTTGTCAATCACTGGATCTCCTTTCCTGAGCGAAGACTATCCTTTGGGTTCTACTTTGTACCTGAAGTATTTTCTGACTTTATATTCTTCCCCTGACACCTTCATCCCTTGCCAGCTGACCAAACCTCCTTCCAAAAAAACTTGGAACTATGTTGACTATATTTCTTCTTTCTCTGGAATAGCAGATTGGAATCTTAACATGATTAAAATATAGTTTATCCTTAAATGACTTGCCTTTTACTGTCCATTTTGTCAATCATTCATTAATTCTTCATTCATTCCGACATTAGGGGGGAAAGCACATCTTTTGGTCAGATGGTCAGAAGTTCCAGTCTGCTTTTGATTCTGACATTTAATAGTATAACAATAGGCAGGTGTCTGATATTTCCTAGTCTCTCGGTACTTGCTTTCAACATGGAATAGAAATGTGAATAGTGTTACAAATACACAATGTGTTACAAAAACAATACACAACTGTGTACACTAAAATACTTTATATAGTATAGTGTTATTTAATAACTCATTTGTTTTAGTAAGTCTATTGGAAAGAAATATTGCTGCTATTAATATGTTGAAAGCAAGGAAACTGAGGTTTGGAAATACTGGAACTTGTCATTTGTCACACTATTAAATAACAGAAACAGAAATTGACTGGAACTTAAGCACTATACTATGTGAAGTATTGCAATCTATACAATACCTAGCATAATATCTGATGTATACTCATTAATGAAATGATGATGCCCTAAAATAACACTATATAGTGGCATGGAGGAGGAATAGTGGAAATGTATCCACATTTACCTCTTACCAAAACCATTTATGGAAAATAGGTACTGCATTACAACATATATCTCTGGATTGGGAATGATGATATTGTTAATACTTCTAGCCGTAAGCTTAAAAGATTATAATGTTCAAAATTATTTGTTATACATTTGCTTAAATTTTTCCCTCTTTTAACAACTGGGATCTAAAGGGAAGAGAAAAGACCAGAGAATGGCCAAAATTATTGGGGCAGCTATTGCTGCCAGTGTAGGGCCTGTGTCAGGAAAAGGAAGTCTTACTCATAAACAGTGCTACCCAAAGGTAATAAAGGAGGTCAGAATTGCTTCCAATGTGGAA
The DNA here is from genome assembly GCF_000299155.1 of Elephantulus edwardii. NCBI lineage: Eukaryota > Metazoa > Chordata > Mammalia > Macroscelidea > Macroscelididae > Elephantulus > Elephantulus edwardii. Next base: position 2,932,779 of record NW_006399757.1, on the reverse strand, counting down.
AGCTGGGCCACTTCACTAGACAGTGTCACAGACGAGAGCCACAGATAGGCAAGGGAGTAGAGAGGAAACTCCCACTCACTTGCTTTAAGTGCGGCTCTGAAGGACACTTGGCCAAGGTGGCCCACATCAGGTCCTTGTGGCAGACAGGACTGACAGGCCCCAGCTCCCAGATGGAAACAAAGGAGGA
>NW_006399757.1:2916732-2931347 GCF_000299155.1 Elephantulus edwardii | reverse complement strand
AGCCAACTTTCCTGATGCAATTAGTCTCTTGATTTCCTGGCTGCTGGTACCAAGAATGCTGATTGTGGAGCCAAGCTAAAGCTGTTAACAATCTCAATCTCTTCACCACCCATCATGATACTGCCAATCAGCCCAGTGGTGACAATCTTTGTTTTCTTCATGTTGAGTTTCAATCCAGATTGAAGGCTGCAATCCTTGACCCTCTGCAGCAAGCACTTCAGGTCCTCCTCATCTTCAGCAAGCAGGATCGTGTCATCTGCATAACACAAGTTATCAATGAATCTTCCTCCACTCCTGATGCTACATTCCTCCTCATACAGCCCAGCATGCCAAATGATCTGTTTTCTGCATATGGGTTGAATATGAAACGAAACAGTAGACATTTATCCAAAAACAATACTGAGTGAGCAAGAAGGAAAGAAAGGTAGATTTAAAAAAAAACCAAAACATAACAAATAGATGAAAATAATGATGGTAGGAACATATCGTGAAAATGAACCAATGGCATGGAAGAGTTTTCATAAATATTGTTAGAGGGGAACCTAATTATCTGTAAATGTTCACCTAAAATACACACAAAAAAATCATTAAATAATGATTTTTAAAAACTAACCCCTGCCTTGGAGGTGGAAGGAAAGAAATATCTCTTAAATAAAATGTGAAAATTCAAAGAGAGAGAGAGAGAGAGAGAAAAGGTATGGAGACAGGATACACCCCTGGCAGACACCCTTCCCGATTTTGAACCATGCAGTGTCTCCCTGCTCTGTTCTGATCACTGCCTCCTGGTCCAAGTATAGGTCTTGCATAAGCACAATCAAATGTTCTGGGATTTCCACAATGGAAAAGTGAATAGGTAAGGAGGATCTGCCCTCAAAAAAGTCTGGTGAGCTTAAGAACGTAATATGAACTCGTGAACTACTGTAGAAGCAGGAATACAAACGTCTATAAAAGAGGCATCAAGTTTAAACACAAACTCAATGTTGGTGAATTGGTGTCAACCCACAACAGCCCTATAGGCAGAGAACTTCCTCACTGGGTTTCTCAGGCTGTAAATCTGAATGAATACAGCTTATCTGAGGAGCAGGTGGTGAGTTCAAACTGCCAGACTTTCAGTTAGTAGCCCAACTGTTAAACTGCAACACCTGTTGGCATAAGGACAGGGGCAGGGATTTCAACATTTAAAAGACAAAAATAAAATCAAACCCATTGCCTTGGAGTCAGCGCCAACTTCTGGTAACCGTAAAAGACAAAGCAAAATTGCCTTATGGGGGTTTAAATATTTCCAGAAGCAGACTGTCCCTTCTTCCCTCGACCACCCTTAACAGCAACTGGTGAGTTTAAACCACTGACTTTTGTATTAGTAGCTGGGTGCTTAAATCACTGGGCCAGTGGCTACTCTTCACTAAAGAGATGGGGGAAAGTCACTCACTACTCCAAATTTGCAGCTGAAGAGCTCCCAGGAATAAAGTCACCAGGAAACATCATCTTTCCACTTCAAATCTTATCTCTCTGTGCTGACTAGATATTTTACCCAGAAACCAACATTTTCATTCAAAAAGTGTTTCTTTGACAATTTTTGCTCCATCACAACCAACACTTAGCACTCAACTAAATATATCATAGTAAGATACACACTGACGTGGTATGTGTGGCCATGTGTCTCTGGTTCCGCAGAAGCAATCCAAAAAAGCTGGGGTCTTCACAGAGGACCACTGCTTGAAGGCAAACTTTCTCCAGTTTTGAAGAGCCAAGGTTTACAGGATAAAAATCTCAACCAGAAGATGATATTAAGATAAATAAGATTTTAGAATTATGTTGGAGCTGTCCTTTGCTTCTAATCATTCACTGAGACAAATTTCTTAAAGAAATTAAATACGTATAGTTGATCTTGGAATTTCTTTGCAATTCTATCATTCATATTTCCTGCTATGTTAGCAATCTGTCTGCCAGCTGCCCTAACCTTAGTGTTCTCCTCCACATGAAGAAATCTTAATTAAAGAGGGTCAACAATTTTTTTTCAATCTGTCTATTTTCCTGTGGAAACATTCAATCATAAACCTCATATTCCAAGCTCAGTTTTGACTAGGAATTATAACTATCATCCTAAGAAATTTAATGAAAAACCTTTTGAAAGAATGAACAATATGACATGTGAGGCTTTGCAAACTCACATCAGGTGACTATTTTAGTTGTTAGATAAGGAAAGGTAAGAAACATGTGTGTCCTAATTGTCATAAGTAAAAGTTTCCTTTCTGCCTAAGACTGCTTGCTAAACAAGACAAAGAACTTATCTGGAATATTGAAAGTTTTCTATTTCTATCTTTAGATTATCAACTTGCAAGCTTTTAGCAAAGAACACTTATCATGGAAAATTTTTGTTAAATTATTATTATTAAAATTCTTACATCATATTAATTTTGCTCAGCAACTTTGCCATTATTAACTGATTAACTTTAGAGACTGTCTTAGAGGTCTCTAAAAGAAACAACCAGTAAGAGAGACAGACAGATATTATTGTGAGATATGCATGATCCCTGAAACAAATCAATGTACCGAGAAGCAGAGTAATGAAAACCATGGGCAAGACAGTTGGTGAGAAAGCTTTAGGAAGGTGTGGCATGTGGGGCGTGTCTAACCTCACTGGGATAGTCCTTGCATTGCTACTGATAGGGATTCTTCATCCTTGTGAATTTAGTGGATTCAGATACCAGCGCCCCCAAACCTACTGCAATGTTTTCACAGTACCCTACACTTGAGTGGATAGTTTTAAATTCTTCAGAATATTTACTTTATCCCCCTCCTCCTAATTTGAAAGCAGTTACTGTTTTATTAACTGACCAGGTTACAAAAAACAATCCTGGTTGACACCTTATTTCAATCTTCTAATGAATCTGTTGATCTGATCTTCCTTGTTGCCAGCATCTCCACCTTCTAAAAAATGAGTGGTTTTTTTTCTTCATTCCACCTCATGGAGATGATAACTTGAAGGACGATAAGAACTTGTTTGCTTCCTTGAGCACTTGCCAACAGTATTGATCTTATGGATCAGATCCTCCACGCAAATGATGCCATATTTACCAAGAGATCATGCAATCAGAGCAATAACCATCCTTATAGATCAGTTCATTGACTGACTTCAGGTTTGGGTACCCCCATGCAACTTATAGGTCCACAATCCTCAATATGTTAATTGAAGCTTTGTTGCTTTTAACAAAGGTGCCACTGAAGATCTGGCGAAGGTGAAGGAGCTGTAACACATTATGAAACTTTGGGCTCACATCACTGATACCTCTGATCCTGATGACAAATCCCAGTTTGGGTTCTGCAGGCACATAGAAGTTGCCTGCTGCTTATGTCCTTTGTGATAATGCTTAGCCTTTTCATAGATAAGCTTCCTCCTTGTCTTTTGAAGCATCTGTTGGGCAAACTTCTTTCTCAGGGGCTTGATCCTTAATTCTGTGAAATTCCTTTCCTCTTTCTTAAAGAGTTTTTGGCACTGCAGCAAACTTCTTTTTCTTCTTCACGGCAACCTCCATGATTCAAGGCAGAAAATTTTAAATAAGAAAGTATTTACTTTTCAAATTTACTCAATGATGAAAAACATGTTATAAAGAATATCAAAGCACAGAAATAATATCGAAGTTTTTCCTGAAGTGAGCTTTATCAATCATACAAATATGTTTAAAGAACTTAAAGAGCTTTATCCACAGCAATATTATACAATTACATTCCTTCCTAAGACATGATAATGGTACCTTCTAAATAGATAGTGAGTCAATTATTAGATAAATACATTATTCTGCATTTATAATATTTTCTCACAAGCATGATTCACTGATATTAGGCCATAAAATGTATTTTATTATTCAAGGGAAATTGTAAAGATTGTTTTTGTATTATTATTCAATTTTGATGGTTTCTTTAGTGCCAGTTTCTTAATATGACTCCAAGACATAGTAATTCAGTTTGTTTTCTTCCAATGCAGTAGGAGAGGAGCAGTGTTGGATAATCTCCAACAAAGTATGCTGAGGAAAATACCTCATTTATTCAACATTGATTCACCATCTATAGTTAGGAAGCACTGGAAAAGTATCATGAGGGAATCATTTGTAAGCTTTTAATATCTAGTAGGAGAAGGAAATGCACACAAACTACAAACATGTAGTGAGTATCACCAGAAAAATATGAACTAAGGGCGATTAAGGTCTGTAAGGATAGAGAATACTTCCCTCTTACTTCCTGTTCAATCTTGTGTACCTGGAAAGCTTTTTTGTAACTAGTTAGGTGAAAAATAGCAAATAACTGGCATTTAACCTGGACTTAAATATGAATGAGAGGCATTTTAAAAAGCATATATGCAAATCTTGGAAACATGCTTATGGCTCTTATTTTGGTGATTATTATTAGTTATTTTTCTGCTTGTGAAAATAGCACAGAATAACTTCAGACTCCTCTCCACATTGCCATGTCACTACAACTCAAAAAAATCATCAGTGTGTCTAAGAGTTATTTCATGCTCAAAAGCTAGAGTAAATATATTGGACTGGGTTTTGTCCACCTAATGAGTACTGTTTCATATTTTTTTATTTATTATTACTTTCAATGAAAATTTACAGAGACTGGATTTCTATTCATTCATTGTTGCACTTTTCTCCCCTCCCAACCCTCCTCCCTAGTACACTACCCTCTTGGAAAAGTAAAATTCTTCCATTGTTTCACAATACCTCGCCCCAGGTCCACTCCACTATACAGCCCTCGCTCTGGACTTCTGTCATGACAAAGATACCTAATAATTTTCCCTCTTAAACAGTTTTCTCCCTCATCTGTTTCAATGCTGTATACATTATTGAACCCATCCTTCTCAGTCTCCTCCCTGAGTACTGTTTCTTAAAGAAGTCATTTAAATATACTTAGCTTAATATACAGGTGGGATTCATCCTTGCAAATCACCTTCAGTTCATTTTAAACATCCTTACCTTCCTCAATACTCACAAAGTACTGTCACATCCTTTCTATGATTGCCATCTAATGCTGTCTATTTACATGAATAACAAACAATCAAGAAGAAATAAAGCAGTATCCAGGGGCTATAAATGTGTAACAACATTGTTATAATCTCACCCATCTGGTCTGAATTTATAGTGGGAAATGTACAGAGAGGCAGCAAGCACAGAAGGGAAGAGCTGGGAATCCACATCTGTAGCATCAGCAACATCAGCAACCCAAAGGCAATTCTTAGGAGGTCAGACTTGTCCCCACATTTCGTATCTACTATCAAGTCTAAGAATAGTTGCCTCTGCCACAATACTTAGTCCTTCTCTTCTGAATTCAAGAAGTTACTTTGATGGCTACACAGAATTCACAGATGGGATTATTCAAGAAGAAACATGTTACCGTTCACTCAGGATAGCACTGAGGATACAGCTTTTCAAGACAAAGGCTGACAAAATTGCCTCTTCTCAGTCACGCTCATAGGCAGGCCTTTCTGTCCCTTGGCCTCTCACTGTCTTCATTTCTACCTTGTTTTGGCAAGTGTTACAAAGAGCTTTTAGCTCTGCCGATAATCTCCCACTTTCAGTCTGCCAATAAGCCTAGACCCTAAGGCATTCACCTTTCACCCTATGGGTTGGCTGACTTGGCTTCCTAAGACACACACTCTACCAGCAAGCAGTCGGCTTTCTTGTGCTGTGGCCCAGAAGCCCATGGCTCCATCTCATACTGTTCTGTGGTTCTCTCCCACCTCTGCTGGTGTCACCATCTTTTCTTGGACCATCTTGTTGTTTCTTGGTCTTGTGCTGTCTCTCCGGTGTTACAGAGATGTCAAGTCCAAATGACACACTGCCCTCTCTGGCTTTTCTCACTTGATGTCAGTGAGATCTCCATTTTACACCCAGTGACAGTTAAATTTAAGCTTGAGAGGATAGAAAAATCGACCAATCACCACATTAGCATTCTACCTCTTATTTCCACGCCATTTATCTCATTTACATTACTATCAAGTTATCTAGTTCCCTCATTGCTGTTGCTGCTTTGGTTATTGTCATTGTGTTTATTCACACAATGAAACTAACTATATATGAAAACTAAGTCAAGATGGAACAAGGACATAAAGTTTAAAACTAATCACCAAAGAGAAAACAAAGCAAATGTGCAGAACTTTATCTATAAATTGTTGTGTACCGTAGAGTTGGAACCAACGCACAGCTGACTCTCCAGAGGGTTTTCAGAGACAATTAGTCCCATGGGAGAAGATTGTCATCCTTCTCCCACTGGTGACCTTTGGGATTGCACTGCAGCTTCTTGCCAGTAGGCAACCAGAGCTCCCTAATCTATGAACATTATTGTTGTTGTGTACCATGGAGTCAGAACTGACCAATAGCTGAGCCTCCAGCAGGTTTTCAGAGGCAGTTAATTGTATAGGAAGAGATCACCCATCCTACTCTCAACTGCAGAGCAGTTGGTGGTCTTGACACTCATGCCTTCGGGACTGCAACACAGCTTCTTGCCACTAGGTCACTATTAGATATAAATGAAAACGAACAATCAGCAGAGGATAAGTTGGGGTTTTTTGCTTTGTTTGTTTCTTTTTTCTTTCTTTCGGTTAGGTTCTGTCCAGTAGACAATGACTCTTAGCAACCTTATAAACAGTGGGTCTGAACCCTGTCTTGATGTCGTGGCACTCTGTCTGGACAGGTTCCTGACAGCAGATTTTCCCAAAGCAATTAATCTTTTTATTTCCTGACTGCTGGTGCTAAGGGATCCAAGAAAGATGAAACTGTTAAGAACCTCAATTTTTTCTCTATCATGATACTGAAAACAGAGTACCAGAGGAAGGCCTATCTGTGTTTCATTGACTATGCAAGGCATTTGACTGTGTGGATCACAAAAAAACTGTGGCTGATTCTGAGAAGAAAGGGAATTCCAGAACACTTGATTGTGCTTATGTGAAACCTATACTTGGATCAGGAGGCAGTCGTCAGAACAAGGAAACACTGCATAATTCAAAATCGGGAAGGGCGCATGCCAGCCAAGGATGTGTCCTGTCTCCATACTTTTTCAATCCATATGCAGAACAGATTATCCAAGAGATTGGGCTGTTATGAGGAGAAATGTGGCATCAGGATAGTAGGAAGACTCATCAACAACCTGCATTATGCAAATGACACAATCTTACTTGCTGAAACTGAAGAGGACCTGAAGCACTTGCTGCAGAATATCTAGAACTGCAGCCTTTAACCTGGATTGAAGCTCAACATCAAGAAAACAAAGATTCTCACCATGGGGCCAATTGGTAGCATTATGATAGATGGTGAAGAAATTAAGATTGTTAACAGTTTTAGTTTGCTTGGCTCCACAATCAACACTCTTCAGCAGCCAGGAAATCAAGAGATGAATTGGGAAAAGTCAATTGTTAAGGACCTCTCTAGAGTACTGAAGAGTAACATCATCAGTCTGGAGACTAAGGTGCATCTGTTCCAGGCCATAGTCTTCGCAATTACTTGCTATGTGTCAGAGAGCTGGACAATGATTAGGAATGATAGAAAGAGAATTGATGCCTTTGAGCTGTGGTGCTGGAGAACAGAGCTGAATATACCATGGACTTCCAGAAGAACAAATAGGTTCATCCTAGAGAGGGTGAAACCAATCTGCTCCTTTGAGGCAAGGATTCTGAGGCTTTGTCTGACATACTTTGGGCATATTTCAAGGAGAGACTAGTCCTTAGAAAGGGATGTCATACTTAGAAGGGTGGAGAGGTGGAGAAAGAGAGGAAGACCATTGATGAAAAGGATTGTTACAGTGACTGGGATAATGAGGATAGGTGTGTCAGAGACAGTAAAGTTGTTATGGGATAGAGTAGGTTTTAGGACTATTGTATAAAGGGTCTCTATAGGTCACAAGTGACTTGACAGCACATAACAATATCATGATACTCTCTGCTGTACATAGAGAGACCGATCTTTGGAGAAGGACATCGTACTTGGAAGGATGGAGGACAGTACAGGAGAGGAAGACTCTGTATGAGATGGATTGATAAAGTGACTAGGACAGTGGGGGTTGGTGTGTCAAAATTAGTGAGAAAGGTTCAGGACAGAGCAGGAGGACCCAGAGCTGCTGTTCATAGGGTCGCTGTCGGTCACAGGTGACTCAAAGGCACACAACAAAAACAACAATCATGATACTGCCAACTGTCCCTGTGGTGAAGATCTTTTGTGGGAAGGTTGTTTTTTTGGTTTGTTTTGGTTTGGGGATTTTTTTGTCAACAATTTTATTTTATTTGGATCCATAATCAACATCTTTGTTTGGTTTTTATTGTGATTTGAACAAAAGTTTACAGAAAGGTTGGATTTTCAATTATTCATTGTTGCACATTTTCCTTGGTCTATAGATGTTGATATGCAATCCATATTGATGGCTGCAGTCCTGGACCTTCAGCAAATGCTTCAGGTCTTCCTGTTTCAGCAAGCAAGACTGTATCATCTGCATAATGCAGGTTGTTTATCGGTCTTCTCCCAATCCTGATGCTACATTCTTCTTCATAAAGTCCAGCCTCCTAAATCATCTGTTCTGTATATAGATTGAAAAAGTATGAAGAAAGGATACGTCCCTGATACACTGATTTCTTGAAAAAGTATGAAGAAAGGATGTGTCCCTGATGCCCTGTTTTCTTGATTTTGAACCTTGTAGCGTTCGCTTGCTCTTTCTGGACAGCTTCTTGGTCTAGACTTTACATGAACACAGTCAAGTGTTCTGGAATTGCCATTCTTTTCAATGTTAGCCACAATTTGTGAAGATCCACACAGTCAAATACCTTTGCATAGTCATTAAAATAACCACAGTCTCCTCACATTTGCACAGTCCTGCTTCACGCCATCACGAGAGTAAACAAGACAGTAACTAGAAAGTAATCCACTACTGCACAGTATGAACAATTGTCAACTTTACAGAACAAAATAACAAAGATGAAAAAAAATGAATGATAAAAGTATCATTACCTAAAATATTAAATTTTAAAGAACTGCATATACTGTTTTATCAAAAGTTATTTGTAAACGTCATATCTTCTTTGTCATCTCTTCCCAAACTGTTTGGAAATCTTTCTTTCTGCTGATTCTTTTACTGTTGTGGCTGTCTTTCCATATTCTCTCTTTTGTATATTTTATTTTTCTATAATGCTTTCAAGTTTAACCAACTATTGATTGCTCCTACTGAAGATAAAATTAAGGCAATATATTCTTATTGATACCTGACTATTGAATGAAAGCTGGCTATATGTTTCTGAATTTCTCACTCACTGTCATTGAGAAGTTCACCCATCTTTCTCCTGGAGCAGCTGAGAGAACCACCAGAGAGAGACATGGCTTTTGGGTTAGCAGTACAGCTCCCAACAGACCAAGCCATCAGATGTCCATTATCATTTCCTAAATATTGAATGAAAACTGGTTTTATAATTCATGGATTTCTGAAATACTTTAGAAGCTTTTATATCAGTATTGATAACTAGTATTTATTAAACTAAGATTATATGCCAGCTATTGGATTATTTCCATATTCTTCAGCAATCATGTGGGAGTTTAATATATGAGGCTTAGAGAAATAAAATGTTTTCTTAAGTTCAAATATCGAGTAAATTCCAGGTATGAGAAACTCAGTCTCAGAGATGGCCCAGCTCTGAAGTTCACAATCTTAAACATTAATGCCTTTTCTTAGCATTTCATAACGCATAATTTACTTGATCAAAATATAAAATGCATTCTGAGTTTTTGGCTCATTTCAGTTAAAATAAAACATTTGCCTTTATTATTGGATAGGGAGTTATTCCTTTAAGTGGAAAAAACTTTCATATCTAAATTATATCATTGAAAAATCACAACTGTCTCTTATTGAAGTACTCAAGTATCCACTTGCCTTATGGTTTGTGAATATTGAGAAACCATTCCAAATCTGAAGATGATTACCTATTGAGTAATTCTATAGGAAAAGTCAAGATAGTCTTTTAACCAATCAATACATAAGGAGACCTCATTTAGACAAACATAACTGTGTTTTAAGAATCTCCAAAGAGTAATTTGGCCTGGTTACTGCTTTCAAAATCTGTGAGTAAAATGGTAAGTAAGCAATTACAATAAAAATCTTAAAAGCCATAATCTTATAACAGGGGCAGGGTGTCTCTACTATAAGAGGAAGAAGTAAACTCAGAGAAGAAATTTCTTAAAGGAAATGAAGCATAACGTGAGTTTTGAAGGATAGCCACAAAAGCTTAATTAATCCACGAAATAATGTGTCAAGGAACTTCAAATTCTCTACCATGTCAGAAACAAAGACCATGTGCAAAAGAATAGTAAATAATAAGATTCAACAGAAGAGGGAAAAGCTGAAGACATGAAAAGGGACAAAGATAGTTTAGTAGGTTATTGCTGAAATCAAATGTAGCAAGGAAGTTGAAGTTAATGGGGAAGAGAAAAATTCATGAGCAAATATAATTAGAGGTACCTGAACAGAATTTTGCCTCATCTGCATTAGAGGAAATGAATGAATGGTGCTAACAAGCTCAGAAAAGAAAACAGGAAGGGTTCTCCATATCTTCAACTTCAGTGAGATTTTAGAATGAATCAATATCTAACTTCAATGAGTAATTCCTTGAAAAGGGATAGCCTGCTTAGAAAGGGGGAGGAAAACCCTCAACAAGATGGATGAACTTGGCAACTGTAGCAATGGGTTCAAGTGTATCAGAGATGATGAAGATGGCACAGGATAGGACAAGATCACAGTCAATTTTTCACAGGATCAGTATGAGTTGTACTTGACTTGACAGATCCTGCCAATAAAAACAATGGATGTAATACCCTTTTTCCAGACAAAAGAATAACTCTATCTTGTTGTTACACAGTATCCTTTCCCAAGAGTCTTCCAACTTCTTTATGCTCTTATTTTGCTATTACAGTCCTTGGATTTTCTTAGGTTAATTGTCAGATTTTCAAAATGATAACACTCATTTCATTCATGTCCTGGAAGGACAGGGAAATGAGATAAATTAAGCAACATAACTATGGTGTTAGACCTTTTTAAAATGGTTTTTCTAGCCATTCATCACCTTAGCCCCCTCTGGGAGTTTGGTCTTCAGCTGCCTCAGTTGTAACACATGGTTTGCTGCTGTGGGGCCAGCATAAAAGGAAGAGCTGACCAGACGGTGGAGAAGCTGTAGTATGACATAGCTGACAGAATCCTGGAGATGGAGTCAGAATTCAATGTTTTGCTTCTGGACAATTGAAGTAAGACCTGACTTGTGATTGCTATGAGACAAAGCTTGTTGGACAATTGAGGAAAACAGTGGCTTCTTGAATTTGTATTGCTGGACTGAACCCGGACTTTGTGATATTCATTGTTCACTGTCCCCATCCTATTTCCCTAATCAACGCCACAACTTTTACAACAAATAGCAGACTCAATGATTCATAGAAGAGGGTGCTGCAGATGCGGGAAGGACGCCTGACCTTTTGGATACTTTAGACGTTATTGATGTGAGCAGTTCTCTTTTACGAAGCTGGTTGAATTCAGACTTGGCCTTCTCCATTGTCCTTGCTCCCAACGCTGTATTTGCTCCTTTTTCTAAATATTTTAAAAAATATTTTCCTCAGAATTCCAGTATTTCAGACCAAATTTACAAACATAAAATTAAATTCTAGAAAATATTAACAAATTATTCTTTAACTTCTAAGACTGGGTGGTCTACAAGAGGATCTCACATAAGCACTGTTAAGAATAACTTTTAACTTCTATGACTAAGTAATATAAATGACAACTACTGAAACATTATAACCTTAGTAAGTAAATAACATATTTGACACTGAGTATTTAAAATTAAGAATAACTTTTTTTTTTTTACTTTGTTACACCACGGATTGGAGGAAAACAACATAAGACATTACTTCTTCACCCAAGAGCAATGCTTTTATTCTGCCTTTTCTTGATGGCTCCCTGGATCACTGACAAAAGATCCAATGAATGCTTTTACACAGAAAAAGGAGTAACTCTTTTATCAATAATAATACACAATGTTAAAGAAATCACCTCACAAGAATATTTTCTCTTAGTATTTTTAGTAATCATCATATTTCTAACACATATAACAGGCAAATTTAATTTTTTTATATTGTTGACTTCAAATCTTAATACCTTCCCCCATTTCCAAATTTCAGAGTTCTCCAAAGAAGTTGGTTTACAGAAGAAGACTGAATCTACTAACACTCCTCAAACTTAGAAAATATTTCCCAAAGGCAGAACTCAAACAATAAAGGATCCAGAAGGTGAGGGTGAGGAGAAAGTTTATCTACTAAGAGCTGATACATCAACTTTTAAAAGCAACCATTACATTGTTGTTTAGCAAGAAATTTTTAAATAGAGGCAGTCGTCAGAACAGAGAAAGGAAACACAGCATGGTTCAAAATTGGGAAAGGAGTACACCAGGGATTGTCTCCTGTCTCCATACCTTTTCAACCTGCATGCAGAACAGATTATCCAGGAGGTTGGGCTCTACAAGGAGAAGTGTGGTGTCAAGATTGGTGGAAGATTCATCAACAATCTGCATTATGCAGATGACACAACCCTCCTTGCTGAAACTGAAGAGGACCTGAAGCGCTTGCTGCAGAGGGTCAAGGACTGCAGCCTCCAATATGGATTGAGTCTCAATGTCAAGAAGACAAAGATTCTCACCACTGGACCAATTGGCAGCATCCGGATGGATGGTGAAAAGATTGAGATTGTTCACAGCTTTAGTTTGTTTGGCTTCACAGTCAACACTCTTGGCACCAGTAGCCAGGAAAGTAAAAGACGTATTGCCATGGGAAAGTCTGCTGTTAGGGACCTCTCTAAAGTACTGAAGAGCAATGGTGTCTCTCTGGAGACTAAGGTATGTCTGATACAGGCCATGGTCTTCGCAATCACTTGTTATGCATCAGAGAGTTGGACAATGACCAAGGAGGATAGAAGGAGAATTGATGCCTTTGAGCTGTGGTGCTGGAGAAGAGTATTGAGAATACCCTGGACTGCTAGGAAAACAAACAGATTTGTCCTGGAGAGGGTTAAACCGGGTGGCTCCTTGGAGGCAAGGATTCTGAGGCTCCGTCTAACTTACTTTGGGCATGTTGTGAGGAGAGACCGGTCCTTAGAGAGGGACATCATGCTTGGGAGGGTGGAGGGATGGCGCAGGAGAGGAAGGTCCTCTATGAGGTGGAGTGATTCAGTGACTGGGATAATCGGGATGGGTGTGTCAGAGGCAGTGTGATTGGCACAGGACAGAGCAGAGTTTAGGGCTGTTGTACTTTAGGGTCGCTATGAGTTGCAAGTGACACAACAGCACATAACAACAGCAATAACAACAACAACAACAACATATATTTCAATTTAGTGACAAAAGAAGAGACTCTTAAAAATAGTATGGTAAAACCTAGGTAAGTCACTCAGGAAAAATAAATAAAAGGAAATTTATTTCCCTTTTGCAGAGTGTCTCAAAATAATTTCCAGGTAGATAAAAAAATGTTCTAGAAAGAAGGAAAAAAAAGGCATTTTTTATTTTTTTTAGGAGACAGAAGTTATTCTTACTATGACACAACCCTTCAATCCAAAAGGAAAATAGCAAGCTGTTGCTGAATTTAACTATTAAAGTGTTTACAAAACAGTAAATAAAAACGATAAAACAGCCATTATAAGCAAAGTGTAAAGTCAAAAGCCAAATAAATTTGCATATGCAACAATATGTCAATATAAGTTTACACTTACCACAAAGGCAATTTCAATAATAAACAGCATAATAGAAGAAAAAACTAATGAAAGGCACAAATAAACAATTCAAAGAATTAGAATGCACATGGTCAATGAATACATGAAATTGTAAACTCCACTGTTAAAATTGTTGTTGCTTTTGTTAGGTATTCTTAGGTACCATCAAGTTGAATATGACTTGAAGTGACCCTATGAACAACAGATCTGAACCCTGTCCTATATTGTGACATCTGCACACGCTAGAGCCCACTGCGGCAGTCACCAGGTCAAGTCCACCCCGGTTGAGGATCTTCCTCTCCTTTGCTGACCCTCCACCCTTCCAAGCATCATGTCCCTCTCCAAGGAATAGTCCTTTCTCGCAACACACCCCAAATAAGTGAGTTTGCTCATTATCCTTGTCTCTAAAGAGCACTCTGGCTCTACCCTCTCCAAGATATATTTGTTCTTTTGGCAGTCCATGGGATGTTCAGTGCTCTTCTCCAACACCACAGCTCAAAGGCATCAGTTCTTCTTCAGTCATACTTATTCATTGTCCAGTTCTCAGAGGTATAGCAAGTGATCAGAAAGACTTTGCAGTCTTCGATGCCAGGAAAATTGGAGGACAGCTGAATGGCCAACGGATTGGAAGGGGTCCACATTTGTTTCCATTCCCAAGAAAGGTGGGTGATCTACCAGAATGTGGAAACTATTGAACAATATCATTAATACCACATGCAAACAAAATACTGAAGATCATTTAAAAACAGCTAGAACAGTACATAGATCGGGAACTGCCAGAAGTCCAAGCAGGAACTATCAAAATTAAGATGTCACTTTGTACCTATGTTGTTGTTGTT
>NW_006399757.1:2910566-2916267 GCF_000299155.1 Elephantulus edwardii | reverse complement strand
TCCAAGGACCCGTCCCTCCTGGCAACATGTCCAAAGTATGTCAGATGAAGCCCCAGAATCCTTGCCTCCAAGGAGTAGCTCGGTTTAATCCTCTCGAAGATGAATCTGTTTGTTTTCCTGGCAGTCCATGTAGGTAAGTATTTTTTTACGAAGCATTGAAAATACCCTGAAATGATAAGTATGTGGTGAAACTGGACTTTCATATGAGATTGATGAGAATGTGAGAGGATACAACCACATTTGCCAAATCAGTAGTGCAAAGTAGCATTTAAAGATACTCAGACATGTGACTGGAATCATTTCTACAGATAGAAAAGCTGGGGAATCATGGAAATTATGGTCAGAACACTTACTCAAAGCTAGCAACACATTAGTGACCTTTGAAAGTTCAGTCTCAACAATGTGTTTGGAAATTAGCTGTAGGAGAGTCAAAGAATGCTAAGGAAATATGAGTAGAAAGAATGGAGGAATGTGAAGAAAGCCCTTTTGCTCCCAGCATCATAGACCGTCAACCCCGATATTGTATTTTAGTCTTTATATATTTTTGAACTCTCGTGGCCTAATGAGTAAAGAGTTGCACTGCAAACCCAAATATAGGTAGTTCAAATACACCAGCTGCTCTGGAGGGAAAAATGGGCAATCTCCTCCCATTTACCCACTGACAGGTCAGCTATCAGATGGTTCTGACTAGATGGCAATGAGGGACTTTTTTATTTAACTATTTTATTTTATTTTAATGAACGTTTACAGGGACTTTGGATTTCCATTCATTCATTGTTGCATTTTTCTCCTTGCCCACCTCCCCCCCCCACCCCACCTGACCCAATTCTCTTTTCTTTTTGAAAAGTAAAAGAAAAAATTCTTTCATTGTTATTCAATCTCTCCCCCCAAGCCCACCCCACATGGACTCATGTCATAACAATAATATCTAATCATATATCCTTTTTAAATAGTTCTCTCCCTCATCTGTTTCCATGCAGTATACATTATTTATTCCATCTTTCTCAGTCTCTCCCCAAGCCCATTTATAATAGTTACATTATGCTGTACTTGTCTTTTTGTGACTGAGATATTTCACTCAGCATAATGTCCTCCAGGGTCACCCATTTTGTGAAATATTTGATGAGTTCCTTGTTTTTCAATGCATCATAGTACCAGAGCTTCTCAATCCATTCATTTGTTGATGGGCACTTCGGTTGTTTCCAATTCTTTGTTATTGTGAACAAAGCCAAGTTAAACATAGGTGTGCATGTATCTGGGGGCTTTTTAAAACATAGTTT
The DNA here is from genome assembly GCF_000299155.1 of Elephantulus edwardii. NCBI lineage: Eukaryota > Metazoa > Chordata > Mammalia > Macroscelidea > Macroscelididae > Elephantulus > Elephantulus edwardii. The sequence goes on along the minus strand of NW_006399757.1, from coordinate 2,914,987 downwards.
GTCTCCATTCAAATATGTAGTTTTGGGATCTAAAATATTATTTTAATTTTCATCTTTAAGGTCCAGAAATTCATAAATAATTGTAAACTTTCTGAAAATTAAACTTATTGGGAATAGAAGTGAATTTTACAGACAATCGGCCATTCGGAAAGTTCCTCATGCAACTCTCAGAGTTTTTCTTCAAATAATATCTGTATGTCCTGGAGGGTCTCAGTTATCACCTGTAACTAAAAATACTCTTGCTATGGTAGGCAAAAAATCCACAAGGTAAGAGCAAGAGTTTGCGATACTTAACTATTGAGGTAGATTTTTAAGCAGATTAAAATTTAATCCTTGCCACTGTCTTTTAGAACATAAATTTAGTATATTTCTAAATCTCTTTCATTGAAGCATTTGCAAATTGTTAACACTATCAAATCACATTTCCATCTTACACATAAAAATTCTTCGAGAGTTGAAAGAAATGATCTCTTTTTATACAACCAAATAGCTTAAAATGTAATATACACTGAAAAGATTGCTTTGAATTATCTTTCTCAGAGTTCAGAAACAATCGTGAAAAAAATTACATCCTTGTCCACAACTAAAAGGTGTCATTTTTCCTCATAATTATCATGCTGTGTAGTAGAGAGCTCAAATTATTGTTTAATGGTTGTATCAGTCAGGGTACAATCAGGAGACAAAGCACACGGTAATTTGAAAAGGCAAAGTTTAATATAAAGAATTTGTAAAAATGTCACAAGGGCAGAGCCAGACTGTTCCCTCTAAACAGCCCAAGACTGTTCTTCTAGGACGCAGAGTGATTTCTAGGAAGCAGTGGCCAGACATACCTCCTCTTTCCAGTCATCTTACCTATTCTGATACCAACTCTGCCTCCCATTTCTGGCACTCTCTACTTCTCTGCTGGACTTGATAACTTGTTGCAATGACTAGACAAAATTCACAGATAATGTTCACAGTTATAGGGTTGACTAGTTATCTTTGGCTTGCTGTTGTGTGTTGTTCAAATATGAAGCAACTCCTAGCTGACCTTCCAAAGTATATTTTTTAAGAAACTCTAAGTTGAAGGGGAGAAGATTGCCTATCTTTCTTCCATTGAGGAGCTGTTGGATTTGGCTCACTGTCTTTGCCTTTGAAGTTGGCAGTACAACCCCTTACCGCTCGGTCACCAGAGCTCCCTCACGTACTTGTAGAGACTGGCAACCCACCCCCCCCAATCCAAGGATCAGATGTCAGGCGAGAGGCTTCTCCTAACTCATGTATCTACAGGGGTTCACCAACTCAAGATTGGCAAACAGGCTTCTGGGTCCTAAGACTGACAAATTCAGGACTCATGGGCAATATGGCCAGCTACTAGCCCACATCCAACAAACTGGAAGTCAGAAGATGACAAGTCAAGAGCTTATCCTCCTAAGCAGAAAGCTTTGCCAAATATCCAGATTTTCTCAGTGTAAGCTTCTGGGTCCTAATTGCTTTAAATAAGAGGCTCCCAGCCCCCAACCAATTGTTAATCACAATGGCCCACCTTCTGGGTCCTAATTCCTTTGAACAAAAAAGTCTCCTAGCCTGCAACCAACTGTCATCACAAAAGCCCACTTTCTGGGTCCTAATTGCTTTACACAAAAGGCTCCAAGCCCCCAGCTAATTGTTCATAAGCCTTAGGAGGCACATTCCTTGGCCTCCCTCCACTGTTTCACCTGTCCTAGTAAAGAAGGGTGGTACATATGATTGGCCAATTTGCAAGAACGAATGGGAACATTACTTAGTCCAGCAGTTTCTTTCTCTTTGGAAGCTATCCTGCTTTCAGAACATCTGCATTTTCAGTCACCTTGTAATTATATTCAGAAAGGTAGATCCTTCCCCTTTGAGGGAGACCTGTAAATGTCCAGATGTGCTAGAGGCTATCTGTCTAATTCAGGGACAGAGAATATTAGCTATCACACATTTAAGCCACATTCTTCAATCTTATACCTTAGGCAGGCCATTTTTTTTAGTTTTTTCAAAAAATCTCAAAAGTATCTCAAAAATGTTTCAAACTTCACCCAAAAATCTGAGTGTTCTGAGAGCTACTTCGACAGGTATCATGACTGTCTTTCAAGGTAAGAATGCAGCCTTCCAAGAAAAGACTGCAGTTGCAATCCATGAATGAATCTAGGTGCTTTTGGCAAATAGAAACTTGTTTTATATTGAATTTTGATGGCACAAATGGTGCCTCTTCCTTCTTGAGGAAACAGCCTTTATCCATTTACAAGTAAGTATATGTTACTGAAGTGTCATGATATATTATGTGAAATAGGACATTATATGATCTGGATAGTGTGTGAACACTGTATTAAATATAATGTATGTGTTGGTGGTGGTGGTTGTAGTTGTGTACTATCGAATCAGAAGTGGCCCAAAGCTGACCTTCTAGCGGTTTTTCAGAGGCAATCGATTACATGGGAGGAGATTGTCCATCCTTCTCCCACAGAGCAGCTGATGGATTTGAACTGTGTGCCTTTGGGATTGCAGCACAGCTTCTTTCTAGTAGGCCACCAGAGCTCAATATATAATGTGTTGTTGTGGTGTACCATGAAGTTAGAATTGACCCATAGCTGACCCTCCAACAGGTTTTCAGAGGCAGTTAATTGTATGGGAGATTGCCCATCCTTCTCATGCAGAGCAGCTAGCTGGTGGCATCAAACTGCATGCCTTCGAGATTGCAGTGTGGCTTCTTGCAACTAGGCTATGCTTGTATATATTCAGTACACACATATCAGCGTAGCCTCCTTTAAAGCAGCTGTTAGAAACAATAATCTCTGCATTTACAAACTTGCACTTGCATTTGACTAACACTGGAAACAGGTCTGAGTGACTCCAAGGATCCTGGTCAGAAACATGAGCTGGAACAGAGTGGCAAGCCAGCATCTCCCCACAGACTCTGATCCCTAGGGTGTCCAGGCAGGGCATGTGCCAGCAGCAGCCACAGGCACCACAGCAGTGGTGTCTCAGCTGCCATCATGGCTTGGGTCCTGCAACAGAGCTGACGCAGCCTTGGAGTCAAACTGTAAATATGGAAAACCTAGAAATAGGAAGAAAGAAGATTGAAAACTAATTGATGCCTTTGAAATATGGTGTTGATGAAAAGAACTGAATGTACCTTGGACTGCCAGAAGAAGGGGGAAAAATCTGTCTTAGAAAAGGTACAGTCAGGATGTTCCTTAGAAACAAAGATGATGAGACTTCACCACGCAGACCTGGGCAAATTACCAGGAAGGGCCAGCTCTGTAAGAGGGGCATCATGCAAGATGAAAGAGGGTCAATGCAAAAGATGAAGACCTTCAACGAGATAGATGAACAAAGCAGGCTGGCTCTAGCACCATACTCATTATGAGGATTGTGGACTAGGACCAGACACTCTTTTGTTGTAGTGTTGACAAGGTCGCTAGGAATCAGAACCAATCTGATGGCCCTTACCAAGAACAGCAACTAGATTTATAGCACAGCACTCATCTGCATTCCTGGTGCCTGAATATGTATGCTTTGAGTTCTCAATGGGGAAAGTAAATGCACAAATTTTTTAGATCCTTTCTCTCTGGTTTCCTTCTTAGATTATGGCATGCATGCTTTTATGACTCACGAACAGGGACCTTTTGCATACACAGGTTCTCTTTGGTCTCTCAGCCTATGAACGCCCATTTCTTTTGATGACTTATTCCCTTCTTTCTCCGTTGCTCTGTATTTAAACTCAGGTCACACTGCCCTAAAGCTACTCAGAAGCTTGGGCCTGAGCTGACATGTGGAAATACTGCCTAAAGCCTTTTGAAGTCTGGAAAACAAGTTTTCCATAAATTCAAACAGGAATGTTCTTACAAGGCCTCTGCAGTGGCATTTCAGATGATGATTAATGTTTCAACTTACTTTTCATTGGTAAGCTGCATTTTAAGAGCTCCAGAAGGAAATGCCTTTAGCTTATATGGTGAATTTATCAAACAGGCAAATTATCAAGTAAAAGTATAAAGGCAAGGTATTTAGTCTTAGGAATGAACATTACAATGGTTCCTTTTTACAGATCACTTCTCATTAGATCACAATTTCCAAAACAATAATTCACAGGAAATGAATGAGCTTAGAAGCTTTGTAACTCTCAACCACTGTTCCACATTTTCTCCTCCAGCACACATAGTCACATCCATTCACATATATATACTTTTCCTTTCAAAAAAATTTTGTGGGTTATGATGTTTTCTTTCCTAGAAGAGTGTTATTCATTCTTCATGCTCTAACTGAAAGCCTATGGCATACAATTAATACTCTTCTTCTCACCGGATTTTATTTCCGTTCTCTATGTTTATGTTTTATAGACATATATAATGTAGAGTGGATTTGGTTTGATTTTCCTCAGCTTCAGCTTGAACTTGCATATGAGTAATTGGTGGTCT
>NW_006399757.1:2897468-2907566 GCF_000299155.1 Elephantulus edwardii | reverse complement strand
AACAACAACAACAACAATGTAGAGTGTCATCTCACTGAGGGAGGACCCTCAATTGGATGAATTGACACAGTGACTATAATAGTGGGCTCAAAAAAACAGTGAGGATAGCATAAGAGAACACAGGGTTCCAATCTGTTGCTCATAGAGTAGCTTTGGGTTATAGTCAACTGGACAGCATCAACATAAAGTAAGGAGCTTTGGTGATGTAGTGTGTTGCATGTCACACTCCTAACTGAAAGGTTAGTAGTTTGATTCCATGAGGGATACATTTCATCAAGGGAGAAAGATGGGCAATCTCTTCCTTTAAAGATTTACAGCCTCAGGCATTTCAGGGGTGACATTATGAGTTAGAGTCAACTTGACAGCACTGGAGATACAGATATAAACATGTATTGCTGTTGTTATGTGGCATGGAGTTCATAGCCGACCCTTCAGTGTGTTTTCAGAGGCTATAACTCACGTGAGGATATTTTCCATTTTTCTCCCTCCAAGGAGGGGGCAAATCCACCAGCAGTTCCTCTGACTTACTTGAGCCATTGTTACAGTCTCTGCATCAGCGTGTCTTGTTGAGGCTCTTCTTTTTCTCTGACCCTCTACCTTTCCAACATGCTGTCTTTCTCCAAGGACTGACCTGTCTAGACAACATTCCCAAAGTATGTGAGGTGAAATTTCACCATCCTTGCCTCCAAAGAGCACCCTGGTTTCGCTTTCTCCAAGTCAGAACTGTTAGTTCTCTTGGCAGCCCATGGGATATTCAGTACTCTTCTCCAACACCACAATTCAAAGGCATTGGTTCTTCCCTTGTCACCTTTAGTCATTGTCCAACTTTTAGATGCATAGTAGGTAATTAGAGAGTCCATGGTTTGGATCAGATGTACGTTAGTCTTTAAATTGCTGTCATTGCTCTTTAGCACTCTGGAGAGATCTCTGACAGCTCATGAATCGCCATGAGAGTCATCTTTTGACTTCTTGACTTTGTTAATGAAGTGAAACACTACCTGAATGATAACTGAGTTTGGCCATTTCTATGTGAACATTTGTGTATGTATCATTTGCTTGTTCATAACATTTACTCATATCTCTAGTTGGTGTCAAGGGTAGAAAAGGAAAGAAGAAAAAGAAGAAAAATCCATCTGTGAGCATTTCTTAGAAAAGTTTGATCTGTGTGCTTTAAAACTTATCACACATCAACTTACTTTTTATCAATAGTTAAATTCCAGAAACTAGGTTGTTGTGTGTGAGTTGAGGGCTGTGGCCCATTTTCTGCACTGGATCCCCTCACCTCCTCCCCATCGCAGGCAGTTTTGATGTATTTCAAGATGCACATGGTACAGCGGACCTGCCTTCCCCACCACCATGGAGATTCCTGGAGTTGGGGAGTTAGCTGCACAGAATTGGCAGGTGACAAACAGTAACCAATGAAGATTTTAGCAAAATACTTTCTTTCCAAGCCCACAGACTGGGAAAAACATTTGGTGACGACATTTCAAACAGGTTCTCATAACTAAAGTTTACAGAATACTACAGGATCTCCATAAAAAAGACTGATAAACCAGTTAAAAAATAGGCAAAAGGTCTGAAAATATTCTTCACAAAGGAAGACATCCAAATGCCTAATATATGATGAAGTGTTTACAATCACTAGCTAGCAATCAAAGAGATTCAATAGCAAATCAAAACTACAGTGAGTTACCGTCTCCCTCCAGCAGCAGCAGCAAAGTTTAACAAGACAACAAACAAAAAATGTTGGAGAAGATTTGGACATATTGGAACTCTTCATGCACTGTCGGTGGGATTATAAAATGATGCAATCACTATAGAAGGCAGTTTGTGTTTCCTCAGAAAGCTGAACACAGAAACCCCACAAGCCAGCTTTTCCACAGCTAGGAACAGATCCCAAGGAAATCAGAACTGAGACACAAATGGACATATGTGCACATATGATCACAGCAGCATTATTCATAATAGCAACAATATGGAAACCCCCCAAATTCTCATCAGTAAACAAATGGATTGAGAAATTGTGCTACATTCACACACTAAAAATACCATGCAGCACTAAAGAGTATTATGCTAAGTGAAATAACACAGTTGCATGAGAACAGATAGTGCATAAGATCACTATGGTGAAAATCAGAGGATAATTGAGCAAGGTTTATATAAAGGTTCAAAATGGGAAGCAGAGCGGGAGGAGGGGGACAGAAGAACAGGAAGGAGGGAAAATTCATAAGATAACAGAGGTTAATGGGCAGAATGCAGGGTGAAGGAATAAGACAGATTCCATGAGGACTTAAGGGGGATAATATACATAGGGTAAGAATAATTACAAAAAAATATAATGTCTAGAAAGGAGGGGGGAGGAAATAATTACAATATATGTAAGAATAATTATAAGCAAACCGATAAAACAAAATTACTTTCTTTCCCTGTGATCTTTCACAAGAAAACTTCTGTGGAGAATATTAATTGTCCTGACTCTTCATTCTGTCTCCTGACAAAGTAGCTTTTTCTTGTGCAATATTAGAACAATTAATAATAGATCAGGGAGCCTTAGTGTCACAGTGCACTGTGTGTTGAGCTGCTAATTGAAGTCATTCAATCTGCCAACCACTTGCAGGAGGAAAATAAGGTAGTCTTCTGTCATTAAGATTTACAGCCTTGAAGAGTCACCATGCATTAAACCCACTCAATGGTGTTGGCTTGTGGAAGGTTTTTTTTGTAATAATGAGTGATAAAAACAGCTTGGTTTCCATTAACTTGTAACAGTGGAAAGATAGGCTACTCTTTACCATAATTTGTGATAAGCCCCTGATCTGAAATAATGTCTAAGGGCATAAATATGGACATATTGTTGTTATATCTTATAAAGTGGGGACCAACTCACAGCTGACCCTACAGCATGCTTTTAGAGACTGTAAATTAAATTAGAGAAAACTGCCCATCTTCCTCCTATAGAAGAGCTGGTAGATTCAAACTGCCTGCCTTTAAGTTGACAGCTCAATTCCTTAACCATTAGGACACCAGAGACTTCATTTACTCAAATCTAGTTTTAACACTTAATAACTGGGTAACTTTAGGTGTGTTACTTAGCTGAGGACTTAAACTCCAATCTTTCATTTTTAGAGGAAGGCTAAAATCATTCCTATCTCTTGGGGTTATTGTGAATAGTTACTGATATAATGTGTTTATGTTTAGTACAGAACCAGCCATCCAGGAACTTTTTGCTAACTGGTAGTGATTGTTGCTACTATTCTTACTATTGCTACGAAACATCATCAGGTGCCAGTTTTCTCGTCTTAAAATGCAGTAGGGTGGGAGGAGATTTAATTGCTATCTCCCTGGAAGCGTGTTCAGGTAAGTTTTCTATCAGTCCTCCTGCCTTAATTTTTTATTTTTTAGAGTCTGTTTCAATTATGGAGAAAGCATAGCCTTTGTTGCCTGATCTGCTATGAGTTCTCTTCCAGTACCAGCTCCCTGCAGTGCCTGATACTTGACAGTAATTACAACAACAGACTTAATAGAATATCACTACTCCAGCTCAGCTTTCTCCATGTCAACTATTTACTTGTGGATCCTAAAGTGGAGGCAGATGCTGGGGAGCCATTGTAGTTTTTTGTTGTTTTTTTCTCTAAAGCAAAACAAGGAAAAATAACCTCTGAATTCCTGCAATTCCTAAAACTCTAAGGACTTCCTTAAAAAGGTTGAAAATCCAATTTAATTGTTAACAAGAGATATACCTAAAACATTTTAAATACTAGCAGCAGGCACTTAGGTGAAGTTTGTGGAAGGAGAAGACGGGGTAAGAACTTTGCAATACACTAATTCAATTTGAATTTATATGTCAAATAACTTTTTCTTTTTAAAAATTGCTCATACTTCTGTGAACAGCATGAGACCAAAAGAGCAGAATTGTTCCCTCCTAGCATTACTGAACACTTTGATCAAAGATTCTAAAGAAGAATCATGATCAAGAAGAAAAAAGGCAGAACGGAATTCCAAATCCTCGTCAACTCCAGACTTTTCTGAATTGTTGAGGATGGATGAATTCCCAATAACCTTCTGAGATCATCTTTAAACCTTAAGCCAAAAATACTTCCTGCAGTATTCTTTAAGCCAATCAACCAAAACAGAACAAACCCATGGAAGGTACATTGATTCCAACTCATAGAGACTCTAAAAGACACAGTAGAATTGCTCCTGACGGTTTCCATCTGTCCAGGAAAAGTTTGCCTTTCTTCTAAGAAGCACCTGGAGAGTCCAAAATGCCCACTGGTTTGTCTGACAACCCAGTGCGTAGCCTACAGCACCACTATGACTCCTTAACCAAATGACAGTTTGGCCTAACTAGTAATGAATGTCTGCCTTGAGCATACTGCTCTTTTAAAGAACTATTTACACAGTATTATGTTACAACTTGAGAGGTTATGTGGGAAACTTTGAGAGTAGTGAGTTTATATCAGTGAGGGAGAAACAATTTAGAAAAGGAAGATGAGAATAGTTGCACAATTTGATGGATATAAATCTGTGTCACTGAATTATGCATGCAGAGACTGTTGGATTGGTGTATGCTTTGCTCTGTATATTTGCAGTAACAAAAGCTGCTCATATGGCTGTGGCTACACAGAGTTGGAGACTGACCAAAAAACGAACCAACTGGGGTACACTGCAGTAGAAGTCAGTCATCAACCCATGCCGTGCAGAGCCCAGGGGAAATGTTTCATAAAGTGTGGCACCAGTTGCCTTGAAAGAAGACAGACTTCAAAGTAGGGCTGGTTCTCAAATCTGACTAGGACTTACTATGATGGTGAATTTAGTCAATGTTTCTCTTCTCAGCTCAGTTTAAATAAACAGATGAATGGCTAGATGACTAGATAGATAGATAATCAGACAGACAGACAAACAGATAGACAGATATAGATGCCAATGGTTGGAGATAATGCTTGCCAAAGACCTGAAACATTTAAGACACTTACCCACTGCCATTAGTTGAATTCTAACTCATGATGACAGTCCATCAGGAAGATGGAACAAATCTTAACAAGAATAGACTGTCCATCTTTCTTCCTCAGAGTGATGGATTAGAACTACCAATCTTTTGTTTAGTAGCTCAGCAGAAATCCCACTTTTTCACCAGGGCTCCTTATAAGATATTTAAATAGTAATGATTAAAACCAAGGAACCACATTTTAGTGTTGGTGTCAAGTTTATGTAGCTTTTTGTTTAGATTCAATTTGCAACTATTGCCAATCTAAACTTATTCCAATTTACAAATGTGTTTAAAAACCAAATCAAAGTACACTATAAAAGCAATCATGTGAATATAATCTGACCAGATAAAGCAGAAAGGGAAGTTTAATAAGTTAGGTGAAGAAAGATTAAGACTATGGAGCAAAGCCCCAACCACACCAGCAAATTCCACACCAAAATAAAGTGCTCGAATTTTCTGAAGCCACTTCTATTATCATCACCATTGTTACTGCTGCCTCCGAAACTCAGCTTTGCAAACGCTGGAAAATTACCACCACTGCTGCTCCTGCCACCTGTACCAGCAAAAATAGTTGTTCCATTTAGAGCACCTCAATCAGACATACCTCAGCTGCAAGGAAAGCTTGGAATTTGAGTTCTGACATCTCCCTTGGGGAGGAATGATTCATTTCGTGGGAGAATTTAAAAAAAAATGTGCCCAATACAGTAAATATGTCAGAGGGAACAATGAATTGCCACTCTAACATTTATGAGCCATGGCAGTGTTAGTAGCTGTCGGCTCCACTCCAACTCAAAGTGATCTTATGCGAAAAGTTGCGTGGTCTTGACCATCTTCGTGATCCATTGTATATCTGAGTCTGCTGATGCAGCTAAAGTGTCAGTCCACCTCACTGAGGATTTCTCTAATCGTGGTTAACACTCTATCAAAAGTGATTCCTTTTCTAGCAATTGGTCTTCCCGTACCATTCTGTCAGAAAGATCCTGGCTCAATGTAAACAATACCAGAATAATATCTATTTATTCTTTATTGACTGTGCATTTGACTGTGTGGATCATAACAAGTTATGGCTAACATTGAGAAGAATGGCAATCCCAGAACACTTAATTGTGCTCATACAAAACTGAGATCAGGAGGCTGTTGTGAGAACAGAGCAAGGGAACACTCCCTGGTTTCAAATTAAGAAAAGTGTGCATCAGGGTTGTATCCTCTCTCCATGACTTTTCAATCTATATGCTGAGCAAATTACTCAGGAAGCCAGACCCTATGAAGAAAATGTGCCATCAGGATTGGAGGAAGATTCATCAATAACCTGCACTATGCAGATGTCTTTTCTGAGTAACACATCCCTCTCCAAGGAACAGCCCCTCCTAGCAACATGCCTGAAGTATGTGAAGCAAAGTCTCATCATCTTTGCCTCCAAGGAGTACTCTGGCTTCACCCTCTCCAAGACATGTATGTTTGTTCTTTTGACCATCAGATGTTCAGTACTACTCTCTTCAACACCACAGCTCAGGCATCAATTCTTCTGTTATCCTTATTCATTGTCCAGCTCTCAGATGCATAGAACATGATCAGAAAGACCATGGCCTGCGTCAGACACACCTTAGTCCTCAAACTGACATTATTACTCCTCAATAATTTAGAATGGTTCCTAACTGTAGACTTGCCCAGTGCAATACATCTCCTGATTTCTTGACTGCTGATTCCAAAGGGGTTAATTATGGATCCAAGTAAGATGAAATTGTTGACAATTTCAATATTTTCTCCATCTGTCATGATGTTACCTATTGATCCAGTGGTAAGAATCTTTGTTTTCTTGACATTGAGATGCAATCCATATTGAAGGCTGTATTCTTTTATTTTCTGCAATTAGTGCTTCAAGTAATTCTCACTTTTAGCAAGCAATATTGTGTCATCTACATAATGCAAGTTATTGATTAATCTCCCTCTGATCCCAATGCCACACTCTTCATAGAATCCAGATTCTCAAGTACATTGCTCAGCATACCGATTGATTAGGAATGGAGAGAAGATACAACCATAACACACTCCCTCCTTAATTTTAAACCCTTTATGGAGTGCTGGCAGCCTGACAGCAAGAAGCTGCGCTGCAAATCCAAAGTTCAAATCCCCCAGCTACTCTGAGCGTGAAGGATGGGCAATCTCTTCTCATGTGATCACCTGCCTCTGAAAACCAACATGAGGGTCGGCTATGTGTCAGTTCCAAATCAGAGGCATACAACACAACAGTGTTCCTTTGTTCTGTTCACACAAGAGCCTGTTGGTCTGGGTATAGGTTCTGCATGAGCACAATTAAGTGCTCTGAGATTCCCATTCTTCTCAATGTTAGCCAAAACTTAGTATGATCCACACAGTCAAATGCCTTTGCATAGTCAGTAAAGCATAACAGACATGCTTCTGGTTTTTCTTCACTTTCAGCCAGGATCCATCTGACATTAGCAGTGGTATTCTTGGTGCCACTGCCTCTTCTAAATCTTGCTTGAACTTCCAGCAGTTTCCCATCTATGTACTGTTCTGGCCATTTTTAATGATTTTCAGCAATATTTTGCTTACCTGTGATATTAAGGATATTGTTTGATAGTTTCCACATTCTGTTGGATCACCTTTCTTGGGAGTAGAAACAAATATGGACCTCTTCAAATCCATTGGCCAGACAACTGTCCTCCAAAATTCCTGGCATAGACCAGTGAGTGCATCCAGATCTACCTCTGTTAATTGTAACGTGTCTATTGGCATCACATCGAATTCCTGAGGCCTACTCTTTTGCCAATGCCTTTAAAGCAGCTTCCACTTGCTCTGTTACCACCAATGGCTCCTACTCACATGGTACTTTCTGAAACTTTTTAGTGTCAGTCAGAAAGACTCTCAACAAGATAGACTGACACAATGACTTCAACAATGGCCTGGAACATGTCAGATTGTGAGGATGGTGCAGGACAGGGTTTCTGTTGTTCATGGGGTCACTAGTAGTCATAGGTGACTTGATTGGACCTGATCAACAACCACTACCACCAAGCTGGTCCAAAGAAAGCGAATCAAATTCTCTCTCCAAGGATCACTTCTAAGGATCATGGTTGATGTAGGTTAGATGTAGGTTAGAAAGATCTCATTAACTCTATGAGGAGGCAAACCTGGAAACAATAATAACTCAAGAACATAATAAATGCTATAGTCAGTTTAGTGTCTACTATATATCAAGAACTACTATCTTGAAACCTAACAGCTTGCATGGCAAGGATTATTATGTCCATATTATGAACGACAGACTTGGACTCTACAAAGTTAAATATGGCGACTATTGTGCTAGCAGGTCTGCTACTCCTTTCCCTCTCTGTTTTGCAACTTTCAGAAAGTTACTTTGTTGCTTACTGTTGCTCTAACAAAAATCTTACAAATGGGTGATTTGGACACAGAGACATTTATGTTCTCACAGTTTACCAGGCTAAACCCCAAATTCAGGGTTCCAGTTCTATCGGCTTGGGATGGATGATGAGGACCCTTGCCTCAGCTTCTCACCATTCCTTGAAGATCTCCAGGTATCGTCTCTCTTCTCCCATACGTGCTTGTTGACTCCTGTGCCTCATCTGCCCTTTGTTAGATCTCAAAGATGATTGGCTTAAAACTCACCCTACACAGATAATACCTTGCTAATATAGCAAAGAAAGCCCCATTCCCACCTGGATTACATCTACAAGTGTAGGGGTGAGGATTCATGGAACATATTGGGGAGGGAGGTCACAATTCAAACTCTAACAGCCATCAAAAGAGAGCACCTGGAATTAGGTAAACAATTTTACATGCAAATGTGTAAGAGTTAAAGTTAAACTCCTTATATTCGTTATTTTTTCTTAAACAATTGATTCTAAAATCTCCGTCAGTGATGCCTGTCCTAGGCATTGTTTTAGTAGAAATGTCTGAGACCAGGTAAATGCAAATTGACAGAAGGTCAGGAAAGTTGTCCACTCAAAGGTAACTGCAGAATAGGGAATGTTATACATGTGGCTTGAGATAGGAAAGATCAAGAGGTTCTGTCTGGCCTTGGGAACACCAGAAGGTTCCTCTCCCTCCGGACGGGAGAACTGGATGAGACCCTCCTTCGACCTTGACTCCTCTTCTGCGAAGAAGGTGCTGGTAATACACACTAAAAAGAATTCTGCCATTTTGTTAAACTCCCAAAAATTTATTACATATGGACATGGCATATTTTTTACCTTGATTTGCTATTAGTTTTTCTGCCAAAGTCTGAAAAGAAATATTTCTGTCTTTGGGCTGAAATAATATTTGAAGAATGCTATAAATGTGTCCAAAAGCAACACCGTACACAGAGATATATGAAGGTGGCAGTGTAATTTCTTTGTCTGATTCATCGCATTTAAATTCTTCTTTCTTCTCATCTTTGCAGATTTCAGTGTGGTGGACTCCTTTCTGATAATGTGTGTGGTACAAATGGTTCAGTCCCCAGGAACAATGCTTTCTTTAATATAAAAATGAAAGCATGCAAGAGTGATATAATTAACATGCAAATTGAGCATGTGATTTCTCTGCTGAAGTCCCTCAATGGCTTTCCATGGCTTTTAGAATAACATCGAAACTTTTTACCCCAGCGAAAAAGAGAAAATGACTTGCCTGACTTTGATAATTACTTTGGCCTTGTCTTTATAAGTTGGAACGAATTTATCTGCCCAACTATGCGCTAGTACAGGTTCTTACTAGGATCCAATTAAAATTAACATTCATTAAATATAAATCAGGTGTCAAACCAATACTAGATTACGAGAATAAAAATGTAAATACAACATGGACAATTATTAATCTGGAGGAGGAGACACGAGTAAAAATACAGTTATAGAATAACATGATCCCTTTAACAAAAGTGCTTTCTGGATCAAAAGATGAGAGAGCATGTAGAATACAAGTTGGGAAGGAGACACCCAGGAAATCCTGCTTAGAAGATATGGCAGTTGAATTCATTTTCAAGGAGGGAATCAAGAAAGGAGGCAGAATTATCTAAAAGAATCACCAAGGAGTTGGAAACAACCTAAGTACCCATCAACAAACGAATAGATAGAGAAGCTGTGGTATATTCGCAC
>NW_006399757.1:2891351-2895788 GCF_000299155.1 Elephantulus edwardii | reverse complement strand
GATAGGGAATGGCAAAGGACACACTGACAAAGGAGATTAATCAGAACTGGCTTTGACAAGCACTGTGGCAATTGGACAATTAAAACAGACATTCAGGGGTGGGGGAGAAGAAAGAACTGGGGAGGAGGGTAGAGAAAACAGTGCAACAATGAATGAATGAGAACCTAGAATCTCTGTAAATGTTCATTAAAACTAATAATTTTTTTTTAAAAAAAGAAAACCACAGGAGAATAAAATAATATAGAAGGTTCATAAACTCTTGATATCATGTTGGGCGTAGCTCCATAGAGTGGTTACTGAAAATGCTTTTACTTGTCATTGACTTCAACTTTCATCATGTGGCTGGGTTGTTGTTGATGTTACATGCCATGGAGTGAGAACTGATTCACAGCTGACCCTTTAGCAGGTTTTCAGAGGCTGTAAATTACACAGGACATGATATCCCATCTCTCTCCCTCAGGGCAGCTGATGGATTTGAATCACTTTCTTTTGGGTCAGCAGCGTAACTCCTTATCCACCTGGCTAACAGATTTTCCTTATAATCATGTTGTTAAGTGCCATCTAGTTGGAACTGACTCATAGCTGACCCTCCAGTGGGTTTTCAGAGGCAGCGGCTTGCCTATCTTTCTCCCCTTCTTCATCTTATCCAGATCCACAATCAATATACTTGATACCAGCATTCAGAAGATCAGAAGATGTATTACACTGGGAAATTTGGTAGTTAGGACCTCTCCAAATTACTGAGGAGTAATGATGTCAGTTTGAGGACTAAGGGGCACCTGATTCAGGCTATGGGATTTTCAATAATTTGCTATTGCTGAGAACTGGACAATGGATAAGGATGACAGAAGAAAAATTGACAGCTTTGAGTTGTGGTGTCAGAGGAAAATACCTAATATCCCATGGACTGCCAAAAGAACAAACAGATAAATCTTGAAGAAGGTGAAGCTAAAGTGCTCCTTGGAGGCAAGGATAGTGAAGCTTCATTTCACATACTTTGGGCATGTTGCTAAGAGAGGTCATTCCTTGGAGAAGGACATCATGCTTGGGAAGATGGAGGAATGGCAAAGGAGAAGTGTGTCAGAAATCGTGAGGTTGGACAGGATAGGACAGTGTTCAGATCTGTTGTTAATAGGGTCACTATGAGTCATATTCAACTCAATAACACCTAACAACAACTCCAGTGAAGCAGTTGATGGTTTTGAACCATGCACCTTTGAGTTTGCAGCATTTACTCCTTTCCATTAAGCCACCAGAGCTCCCTCATGACTAGGTGTTGTTGTTGTTTTTGTGTGCCATCGAGTTGGAACCAACCCATAGATGACGCTCCATTCGGTTTTCAAAGGCAATAAATCACACAGGAGGAGATTGCTCATCCTTCTCTCACAGAGCTGTTGGTGGATTCAAACCATGTGCCTTTAGGATTGCAGTGCAGCTTCCTACCAGTAGGCCACCAGGCCTGTAACGTAAAAAAGCATCTTTTTGATGGGAATATGCAAATAGAGTGTGTAAACAACTAACAAAGTGATTGGTCAGTATTGTTATCCCTACAGGTTTAAATTTAGTAGGTCAGAGGCAAAAAGTAGGAATCTCATTACCATCAAAAAAGTAATGTGCTCTTTTGTGCCACAATCTCTGGCACAAGACAGACAGAGACCAATGGCAGCAGAAGGGATGAAAAACCCGAGAATGATGGGAGACAGAACTGAAACAGAACTTCTTCACAGAGCCAGAGCCAACGACCTTGCCTAAGCTTACTGAAGGACTGTGAGGAGACACCATTATTGGCAAGATTAAGACTCATGCACAAGGAATTCTTCCCTCACGGGAAGGAATTATTCTCCCACCAGTGAAATGGAATTCTTCACCTAGCCAGAGAAGAGAGACCTCCCCCAACCCAGTGAAATGTAGGACACACTTCGGGACAGCAGCTGCAGTGGTGGATCCTGGAGGATTAGGTCAGCTCCATGGTCACCCCATGGATACTCTCCTCCTGTGGGATTTATTGCCTTTGAAAACCCATTGGAGGGTCAGCTATCAGTCATTCCCAACTGGAAGGAAAACATTTATGAAAGAAAATGTCTTGAGATACATTGTCAAAATCTGTGGTGGGAGTAAAGTCGAGCTGAGCTTTATGAATAACCTATTTCATGGAAGTTAATTCCTTCAGAAGTAATAAATTCCTTCTTATACAAAAGCTCAAGTGTGTAAGCACAGCTAGAAGAGGTTATGAATCAATAAATTTGCATTTTCAATTTGTTGTTGTTGTTGCTGATTGCCATCGAGTCAAACACGACTCATAGTGACCCTATGAACAAAAGTCCTGAAGCCTTTTTATAACTATCAACATTTATCAAAGTTCATAGAGTTTCCAGAGGCATGTTGTTTAGGAAGTGGATGCCACTCCTGCTTAAAAAAAAAAAAAAAAAAGTTGCATGTAGCATTGGCCTAACGTCTCAAGGCTGAGATAAGCAGACCTGCAAGCACGCCTAAGAAGTTGTACTGAAAGAATTGTATTCCGTTTCCAAACCTAATTGTAACCTGTTATTTGACAAATAAACACATAATCATGATTATTGTCTATTAGTTCTTTATGGCCATTGCAATGAACTAGCAAACCCAGTCATAGGGCAACAATGAGCCCCTAGGAGGAATAGTTGATGTTAGAATTGATAAAAAGTGAAAGAGTTGTAGGGACATATCTAACTTCATAGGAATCAATTCAGCGCAGTTGATGCTGTGAATGGGCACTTACCTCGCTTGTGACATCAGTGAAGGTCAGACGAAGCCATACATGACAGCCGCGCAGTGATAGTTTTGTACATGGATCTATAAAGTACTGTGGGGATGTGGACATTGAGGGGGACGACAGAGCCCAGAATGGACTGGGCAGGACTTGAATATCATGCTGGGGGACAGGTTGCCTGTCTTCACCCAACGATTTTCAACCTTTTTTTTTTATGTATGTATGACCAAGATCTTTATAGGAAACAGAATGACAAACACCTTAGGGTTTAAAAACGTGGAAAGACCTATAATATCATGCCATGTGTATATGTGAATGTGTAGATAACAAATGTTTATATTTTAATAGCAATAATGCAAAGCACGACAGCCACTCTTAATAACTCTAAGTTTATTTCTATTTTACAGTGATACTTGAGTCTGTCTGTAACAGACTACAAATGGTCCTTATTTTCTCATTTCATCAGGAAGGTCATCATCAGGCAGTTTCTTCACGCTCTGATGACATATTTTATCTCTCTGACTGATGGTTTTTTCCTGGTGGAAAAACATATTCTTCAATATACACATGGGTCAGACTAGAAATTCCTCACAGTTAATTTCCCAAGGGTACTCTTCAAGCAATAAAGGAATTATTTTGGGAAGAAATACTCTTTCTTTCTTAACCCTCGGAAAGGCAGTTCTAAGGGATTTTTTCCTACACATTCTCTCAACGGCCCACAGTGAAATGACTCATAGCTCAGCCACGCCAGTAACCAATAACCATGCAGTTGACCTGAATTCATGGCAACCCCATGTAACTTAGAACAGAACTCCAAAAGACTTTCAATGACTTATTTATTTCTGCTGGGAGATGAAGAGATGAGAAAAGAAGGAGATTGTCAGGCCTTTCCTCCTTAATCCTCTCATTGTTATTTTTTATACCCTCAAGTCAGAACTGACATATAGTTGATCCTCCAACAGGTTTTCGGGGGCAGTTAATAGTACAGGAAGAGGCTGTCTATCTTTCTTTCTTGGAACAGCTAGTGGATTTGAACTCTGTACCTATGATTTGGAAGCACAACTCCTTACCACTAGCCACCAGAGCTCATCCCTCTCGCTAGTGCACTACCTAGCAGCTCTCCTCTCTTCCCTTTGCAGTCTCTCTCACTTCATGCTTCCTCAGATCATTTCTCACATAAACTCTTAAATTCAAATTCTTGCCTTAGGGTCTAAAATCTGCATCTGTTTTTGGTATCTCAGCAATGTTAAGAAACCTATAAACTTCATTTCATGTTCAAAGGAACTCAGCTTTCCATTTTCACACATTATAATAGATTATAGAAAATTATAAATGTTAAAAGTTCTTCTATACAGAACTATCATCAGAACTACAGTAGAATTATCAAAATCTGTTTGCCTACCTATCAACACTTAATTGATTATTGCTGTCTAAATTCCTGAAAGGGCTCCCTGCATCTCTTCTGAGTATCTCATTGCAGAGTACTGACATGCAATTTTTCCCATGAAAAAGATTCAAAATTGCTAAGACTTCCAAAACAATATTGAATAAAAGAGGTGATAGTGGGCATCCTTGCCTAGTTCCTGTTCTTAATGGGAATGCCTTTAACCTCTCTCCATTAAGAACAATGTTGGCTCTTGGGTTTTCATAGATACTTTTTACTATGTTGAAGAAATTCCCTTCTAATCCTA
>NW_006399757.1:2882817-2888608 GCF_000299155.1 Elephantulus edwardii | reverse complement strand
TAAAAAAATAAAATAAAAAAAGATTCAAAATTGCAAAAATGATGGTCTTTTCTTTTGTCCCGTCATTAGTCATGAAACAACCAGTCTGTAGTTTTTCATTAAAGGGCACTGGGAGTCATGCTTGCTTGCCAAAAATGAAGTTCTGAAGTACATACTGATGAAGCTACAAGACTATGGTCTTCAGTATGGTAACACTTGAACACAAAGAACAAAAGTCCTCAACAGAAGACTAGTTAGGCCAATAAACAACATCATAACTTGTGAAGCAGAGATTGAAGTTCTCAATGGTTTCATTTTACTTGGATCCATAATCAACATCCATGCAAACAAACAAAAGTCAAGAAATTCGACAATGGACAAATTTCCTGCCAAGGACCTCTTTAAAGTGCTAACGAGCAAGCATGTCAGTTTAAAGGAAAAGATATTCTGATTCAGCTCTGGTATATGCATGCGAAAGTTGGCCAACGAATTGCTGTTCTTAGGTGCCATTCAGTCAAGTACGACTCACAGCAACCCTATGAACAATCAGTCGGAACACTGTCCTGTCCCATGCTATCCCCACAATCTCCAACACGTTCAAGCCCATTGCCACAGTTACCATGACAACCCACCTCTTTTGCTATCCCTCTGCCTTCCCAAGCATGATGTACCTCTCCAAGTAATTACTTCTCCTAGCAACATGCCCAAAGTATGTGAGACGAAGCAAAGAGACCTCTGATTGCACCTCCTCCAAGATGTATCTCTTTGTTCCTTTGGTAGTCCATGGGATCTTCGGCATGCTTCTTCAACACCACAATTCAAAGGCATCAGTTATTCCTATGTCATCCTTAGAACTAGGAAAAGGGATTGGCCATCCGCTGCTAAAATATCAAGCCTCCCAAAACCCTATGAACAACAGAAGAACACAAGTAAGAGGCAGAGCCCAGGTAGGCAGCCAAAGTGAAGAGAAACAGCTGCAAACATCCTTTAACAGTTGATACTTGGAATCAAAGGAGTATGAGTATTGGAAAACTAGAAGCTGTGGAAAAAAATAAACACAACACATGAACATTGACATTATAGGCATTGGTGAGATGAGGTGGACTGGCTTTGGCCACTTTGAATCAGACAATCACATGGACAAAGAATTAGGAAGATCAAAAAGAAGTGATGCATTTGAATCGTGGTGGTGGCGAAAGAAGAAACAAATCTGTCTTGGAAGGAGTAATTCCAGTTTGCTCCCTTGAGTACTTACCAGTCAGAGCTGGCTTGACAGCCCCTCACAACAGCATTTGCTACAATGGCTGCCAACAGTCTGGTAAATTGTCAAATCCATTTTGGTCAACTTGAAATAATACTGAATAGTTACAATTTAAAGTTGGTGCCAGACTTGTGCTAAGAGTATATGATATCTCATCCCCCTGACAATTGCAAAGACTTTAATTTGCATAATTTTTATATCTTTAGTAAATATTAGAAAGCTCTGGGTAATTAAGGTTTTATATGCCTGAGAGATTAATGTGTTTCCTGTTGCAATTCTCTCACCTGTTCATAATATTCAAGTTTTTACTATCACATATTAAAAGTGCCCATGGTCTTTATTCTAAATTAAAATTTAGCTGTAAAAAAAACAATGGAGTGTAAGGTGAGGATTATGCTCACAGAGGATGTCCCCAAAGGCCCTTATCATGCAAGTAATAGCTCAGATGCTAATTCATTTAGTCAACAACCTCTCATTATGTACCTACCGGCTGTCTCTCAGGCTCACTGCCAGGAAGGCAGACTATAGCATGATCCCAGTTTCCAGGAACTTTTCCAGAGGAATAGGGTGGGTCAGGCAGACACATTAATGACATCTGTATAACCAGGGTGATACACAGTACAGCATTTTTAAAAAGATACCATCAAATCAACTCTGACCCATAAAGAGCACTGGTGTTTCAGAGCAGAACTGTGGCTTCATAGGAATTTTAGGAACTTACCTCTGAGAAGCTTGTCATCATGTCTTTCTTCCAAGGATGGACTCAAACGGCCAACTTTTTACTTAGTTAGTCCAAAGCACAAAATTAATCATTTACATTACTTGGAAACTTTGTGTGACATATTGTTGTTGTGCTCTATCGAGTCAAAACTAACTCATAGCTGACCCTCCAGCGGGTTTTCAGAGGCTGTAAATCTCTCAGAGCAGCTAGTGGATCTGAGCTGCCTATCTTTGGGTTGGAAGTGCAACTCCTCACATGAATCATGCCTAAGGTAACTAAGTAAGGCTTCATAGAGAAAGTTATATTTAGACTGGACCTGAGGAGCAACAAGGAATTAAAAATAAATTAACAAGAGCTTTCATGACAGACATTAGGAAAAGACCCCATTATTTTACTGGCATGGCCAATTGATTCATCATTCAAACTAAATTCCTTGGGAATGAGATCCTATGAGAAAATGGTAAAAGCAAACTATATAGATCCTGACTTCTGGCATTACAGGGAGATGCTCTATATTCACAAGGTGAAGCATCTACACAGTCAAATGTTCATAACATTACTATGCTGTCAAGTGAGTGTTCTTCCAAAACACTTTTTGTTTTTTTTAATAATTGATTACAGTTTAGACAAGGTACAATTCTGCTTCCTAAACTGTCCGCCTTAAAAAAAATTTGTTTTTATCATACGTGTTTTGTAGAAATAATAAAATCCAAAATGCCAGTGGGCAGGCTCCAATGCTGAGATAATGCTGGCACCTCCACTAATAGGAATGGAAGGGATCTTTGCATCTTCCTGCGTGAAAGAAGACTCAAGCTGAGTAGGTGACTAGTGACAAGTCATTTAGCCTATATGGCAACTAAGTGAGTTCACTTCTGTGATGTCAATCTGTAGCAGGCTGATTCATTTGGCTTTTATGCCGCGCTCCAAGAGAACAATGTCAATTATTTCCACAAATAGAAAGGAGCAATCCAGCTTTGGAAGGGGGGATGTTGGTATATGTACTCCTGTATCATCCAAAGATTTTATTTGTTCTTTCCTTTCTCCCCCCACCGCCCAAAAAAATGTGGTTTTGGAAGTTAAAATAGCAAACCTGTAATTCATATTTAAATTCTTCCTGGGCATGTACGAGGCATTAGTATCAATTCTAATGTCTTCTTGGGCATTAATATCCTTGATTTTACAAGGGGCATTAGTACTTGGCATTTCTTGACCATTTTTTATTTGTGAAGCATCATTGCTAAGAATGTCACGAGGTTATCTCATTGTACCCTCTGATAGCTTGCTGAAAGAGATATTTTCTCTTTCCTGTGTTACAAATAAGAAGACTGAGGGTTAATGAGATTAGTGTCACCATTAGGAGGAATATAAGAGACAGGAGTTCAAACCAAGTTCCTTCGACCTAGTAACTCCTGCTCGTAACGAGTATGCGAGCGTTTTTTAGCTTTAACATGTGTAACAAATACATAAATGACTGTGTGGAACAGACACTGGCTCAGTAGGTCTGAATAGAAACTCAAGCTTTTGCATGTCTAATAAACTCCAGATGAGGCTGACCCATAATGGGCTGTCTTTGAGTCCTATTTGTTGTTATGTGCTAATGAGTCCACTACAACTCACAGTGACCCTATGATCAACAGCTCTGAACCTTGCTCTATCCCGAGCTAAGCTCACCACCTCTGACACATCTGACCCCATTGCCACAGTCACCGTGTCAATTCATCTCATCGGGCTAGGCTATTTACTGTCACTGTGAATTATTCTTTTAGGAAATTGAGAGGCCAGAAGAGCCAAGGTTCTGAATTCTAAAAAACAAAAGGAATGGTGAAATCTCTTGTTCCATTTAAAAATGTGTAAATCTCCAAGTAGTTTCTATTCTCATCTGGAAAAGGGAGGGGGGGAAGCTCAATGAATTCAAACTTCTATTAGCAGTAAAACTCCTTCTTCTATAAGAAGTTGAATGTCTATTTTTAATGTACTAAAGAGCTAAGAACTGAACAGTTTTAATTAAAACTGCCTCGAGCTTTATTCCTTTTATCTACTCTAATCAGCTCACCAGGTAGTTTCTGAATGACCTCAGCAGAAAATGATAAATATGGCAAATACAGTTGAGTTTCTATTGCATGTTAGGCATTCGTCAATGCTTTACTATTTAACACTCACAACACAGATTAGGCGGGGGCTATCATTATTACCCCATTTTACTGAGCTAAGCTAAGGGTGGGTTTTTTTGTTTGTTTTGGGGTTTTATTTTTGTTTTATTTTAATAATTTTAACGAACATTTACAGAGATTTTGGATTTCCATTCATTCATTGTTGCACATTTCTCCCTGCCCAGCCCTCCCCCCTGCAGGCCCACCCCAATTTGCTCAACTATTTGAAAAGTAAAAGAAATATTCCTTCTTTGATATACAATCCCCCTGCACCCTCCTACTGCCTCAAGTACACTCCACAGTGCAACCTTAATTGTGGACTCTTGTGATAACCATAATACCCTATCATACATCGCTTTTGAATTATTCTTTCCCTCATCTGTTTCAATGCAGTATACACGATTTATCCAGTTTTTCTCAGTCTTACCCACCCTGATATCAGTCCCATTTTACAGCAGTGGCACCATGCAGTATTTGTCCTTTGTGACTGAGATATTTCACTCAGCATAATGTCCTCCAGGGTCACCCATTTTGAATAATATTGCATGAGTTCCTTGTTTTTCAATGCAGCATAGTATTACATTGTGTGAATATACAACAGCTTCTCTATCCATTCGTTTGCTGATGGGCATCTGGGTTGTTTCCAACTCCTTGCTATTGTGAACAAAGCCAAAATAAACATGGTTGTGCGTATATCTGCTTGGATGTCAGTTATGGTCTCTTTGAGATATATTCCCAGTAGTGGAATTGCTGGTCAAATGGTATCTCTATTTGCAACTTTTTGAGAAAGTCCCATACTGCCTTCCACAGTGGTTGCACCCTAAGCTAAGGTTTTTAAAAATCAAAATAATTTCTCCAAAGTCATCCAGATAGTAATAGAGAAAACAAGTCTTTGAAAACTAGTCCTTTTACTAGTCAAGTAAAAAAAAAAAATCCAGATTTAGATAAGGAGATAATTATTAAAGGGGGGAAATGAAGTCTATTACAATAGGGAGAACGTTGTAAATAAAAGATTGAGAAGTGCCTCAAAGAGTTAGACAATAGTCGTTTTGCTTTTGTAGATATGTATTAAGAGCCTATTGTTAGAAATATAAAATAACGTCTGTAAAACTAAGAGCATAAGTTAGTCTACTGAATGATAAAAGAGATAAATAGAGCCTTGCTGTGTCATAATGGTTATATTTGCAGTATTAAGCTAAAAGATTCACCTCACATACACTCTTGGAGAAGGACATCCTGCTTGAAAAGGGGGATGGCTAAAGAGAGAAAGACTCTCAACCAGATATATGGAGACAGTGACTGCACGGTGGACCCAAGTGTGTTAGAGTTTGTGAGGACGATACAGGGTAAGATAGGGTTCAGATCTATTTTTCATAGGGTCATTACGAGTCATACTTAATGGTACTTAACAACAACAACAACAAAAGTGTTGTTGTGTGATACAAGAAAGTGGTGCTATGATGCAGAGTATGTTGTTATAAAATAGAATGAAACAGGTGTAGAATGTTAGAAGGTAATAAGTACATTAGTGTTAAGATCATGTGGTAAAATATAAAATGAAGCTCATAATGTTAAAAATTAGAATGTTAGAATCTGTTAAGCAAGTGTGTGTCACTGTTATACTGCATTGTTAGAAAGGCAGAGCTTACTTAGAAAGCTAAGGCTTTTTTGACTGGGGTG
>NW_006399757.1:2877310-2879254 GCF_000299155.1 Elephantulus edwardii | reverse complement strand
GCTCCTTGGAGGCAAGGATTCTGAGGCTCCGTCTAACTAATTTGGACATGTTGCAAGGAGGGACAGGTCCTTGGAGAGGGACATCATGCTTGGTAGGGTGGAGGGATAGCGCAGAAGGGGAAGGCCCCCTATGAGGCGGATTGATTCAGTGACTGGGGTAATCAGGATGGGTGTGTTGGAGACGGTGCAATTTGCACAGGACAGAGCAGAGTTTAGGGATGTTGTACATAGGGTTGCTATGAGTCGCAAGCGACTTGATGGCACATAACAACAACAACAACAACAACCTATCTAAGAGGGACTCTGCAGGACAGCAGATGTTTATCAGGAGAAGAAACAACTCACTTCTGATTAGTGAAACCTTGGCTCTGGGAAATCTAGAGAGGGGTTATTCCCTGCATGAAATATTAAGATAAAAATCTGCAACCTACAGAACTCAGAGGAGAACAGACCATTTCACTGTTCAAAGTCTCTCTATTCTCTACAGTCCCCTCTTCAGGATTTTGTCATCAATAGTCTTTGATGGCTTTGATGAGCGTTATGCTTGTTTCAATACTGACTAGGAATCATTAGTTGCTAGACATAATTATTGGATATTAATACTTGATTGATTGTTAAGATTTTAATTGTCTTTAATGTCTTAAACATGGGGTTGATTTTACATATTACAAATTGGTTTTGGACCTGATGGCCCCCAATAAAGTATGTGATTTACAATTATAATACCTTCTGTAAGTATTCTCTGTTTACATCATAAGCCCATGCAGTACAAGATTAAAGAAAAGAAAAGAATGGTACAAGTATATCAGAGTATGTTTTATGATTAGGTCAGTTATACTCCAAGAAAACTAAGAACAAAACCCATTGCTTTCAAATTGATCCTGATTCATAATGACCTATCATCACTTTTCAAGTCTATAAATTTTTATATGAGGAGACTGTCCATTTTTCTTCTGCAGAGTGGTTGGTGGACAAGAACCACTAATCATTTGTTTAGCAGTTTACTGACATACTACAATTACATGACATACTACACTACCAGGACTTCTATTCACAGACGAGCCAATGTTGTTATTGTTATAATGTGCCATCAAGTCAGAACTGACCATTAGCTGGCCCTCCCGCTGGTTTTCAGAAGCTGTAATTGCAAAGGAGAAGATTGGCCATCCTTCTTCTCCCATGGAACAACTGGCGGATTCTAACCATATGCCTTTCTAATTGAAGCACAGGTTCTTACCACTAGGCCATCAGAGCTCCCTAGATAGCCCATATAAGGATTTTCCCCCCTAACAGAGTATGACTCACCTTTGACTGGGGGGTTTTCAAGGCCTATTATTTCAGAAGTGGATGCCAATCCTTCTTCCTAATCTGTCTTAACCTGGGAGTTCCACTTTATTACAGCATCTGACAGACAAACACTATACCCAAAGAGTAGAGCTGTGGTCCTGGAGACGAGATTTGAACATATATCATGGACTGCCAAGAGAATGTACAGGTCTGTCCTGGACAGGATGAAACAGGGTTGCTCCTTGGAGACAAGGATTTTAAAACTCACATACTTTGGGCATATTGTCAGGAGGGGCCAAGCCTTACAGCAGACATCATGAGTGTAAGAGTATAAGGTCAGCACAATAAAGGAGGACTCTGGATAAGATGGACTGACACAGGACTGCAGTAATGGGGTTAGGTGTGTCGGAGATGGTGAGGTTGGCTCAGGACAGGACAAGGTTCAGAGCCATTGTTCATAGGGATGCTGAGTCATCGCCAATGTGATGGCATATAACAACTTCCCTAGGGGGAGCTCTGAGGCTTAGTGCGGAGGACTTGTGCTGCCAAAGCAAAGGTTGTTGTTGTTGTTGCTGTTATGTGCCATCGAGTCGTTTCCGACTCATAGCGACCCTATGCACAACAGCCCTAAACCCTGCTCTGTCCTGCGCCAAACGC